>NC_142502.1:10840833-10996354 GCF_057876585.1 Rhinolophus sinicus
GACTCTGTGTGTGTGTGTGTGTGTGTGTGTGTGTGTGTGTGTGTGTATTTAAAAAAAAATACTCTGGGTAAATATGGAAAAAGACAGAATGCTCTTGAGTCATTTGAGCTCTTATTCCTTTAGATCCAGCAACATCATTTCTGTTACTAACAAAAAAGTAAAATAAAATATCAGCCAGCATAAAACAAGCATATTTCTTCCATATAACCTTGAGATAAGAACTACTTGCTATGAAGGGAGGAGAGGAATTATGTCAGAAGGAAGAAGGAAATTTAAAGAGATGTGCTTCTGAAAATGAAAAAATATCAGAACAATTGATTGCATGGAAATATTTGCATGCCCCTGTTCTATTCCTACTTCCAGATTTAAGACACTTCTGACCTTTTGGTACCTTTTATATGTACATCTCTGTATGCCAGAACTGCCTGTAAGATTGAACCATCTCCAACATTCTTCAGACAGTGCCAATGGGTTTGCATTGTCTGGTTCCATTTTTTATCACTGAAGTCACCCAAATAACTTTAGTTCTATGAGTTTATAAAGTCACTTGGGGTTTCAAACTATGTAAGATTTTTCAAGTTCTTTAGACTCTGCCCAACTACAGTAAAATACTCTCAGTTTAGCACTCCATCCTAAAAGTACAAAAAGCAGCATATTTCCAAATCATAAAACTAGACTTTACCTAATGCTTCATTCTGAGATGATAATATAACAGGACATATGTGTTAACAGGCACCTAAAATTAAATTCCTTGGCAAAGATCTGGAGAATTATGTAAATTACTACTTAAGAAGTATCCTATTCTCAAACTTACAATGCAAAATGACACGAGAAGCAAATATAGCAAAATGGTAAAAATTATAGAATTCAAGTGGTGAGCTTATTGTTCATTGTATAATTTTTTCTACTTTTCTGTATTTTTACAAATTCTCCTAATAAAAGGTTTAGGGGAAATGACATACACATATATATGCACACACACACGTCAAATTTGTAGAAACAGAAAGTAGAAAAATGGTTGCCAGGGGCTGGGGGAAATAGGAAGAGGTCGGTAAAAGGGGACAAACTTTCAGCTATAAGATGATAAAGTCTCAGGATCTAATGTGAAACATGGTGACTATAGTAGATAAACTATGTTATATAATTTAAATTTCCTAAGAGAGTAGAACTTAAATAAAAGATAAATATATGAGCTGATGGGTGTGTTAAAAACTACATGGGAGGATTCCTTTCACTACATATGTACAAGGTGTGATCAAACAATATGGTGAATGTTTAAATTTTAAAAAATATATTACAGCAAAAGGCACGTTGCCATTAATCCCCCTCAAAATATTCCCCCTCGCTTCCAACACACTTATCCCATCATTCTTGCCATTTCCTGAAGCAGTTCTGGAAGTCCTCTCTTGTGAATGTCTTTAGTTGCACTGTCATGGCTGCCTCGATGTCTTGAATCGATTCAAAACATTTATATTTCATGGTCATTTTGACTTTGGGGAAGAGCCAGAAGTCACATGGTGCCAGATCCAGTGAATAAAGTGGATGAGGACACACTGTAATGTATTTATTTGACAGAAATTGTCGTACCGGAAGCGATGTGTGACACGGAGCCTTTCCATTGGGATCACAAAATATGGTAAATGCTGCTGCCAAGCGCCATCCAATGGAAAAGAAGGGATCTTCAATAAGGGAAGTGGCACATGGAACCTCAGTAACAGTGTGTGACAAGTTTCAACTTGTTCGGTGCAGTAAGTGGGTGTGTGCTACGGTCGAGAGAAGGTGTGTTTTAAAGTGTGCCATAAATCATGGATCACGAACAGCACATTAACATGAAATGGGCAAATGGTTTCATCCTCCATCTTCACAACACTCCATGTCACACATCACTTCTGGTACAACAATTTCTGTCAAATAGAAACATTACGGTGTGCCCTCATCCACCTTATTCATGGGATCTGGCACTGTGTGACTTCTGGCTCTTCCCCAAAGACAAAGTGACCACGAAAGGTAAATGTTTTGAATCGATTCAGGACATCGAGGCAGCCACGACAGCACAACTAAAGACACTCACAAAAGAGGACTTCCAGAACTGCTTCAGAAAGTGGTAAGAATGATCATAAGTGTGTTGGAAGCGAATGGGAATATTTTGAGGGGGATTAGTGGCAATGTGTCTTTTGCCATCTAGAATGTTTTATTTAAACATTCACCATATTGTTTGATCAGACCTTGCATATCAAATCTCCATGATGTGCACTTCATATATCTTACAATATTATATGTCAATTATACCTCAATAAAGCTAAAATTTTACAAAAATACCATGTTTTACTATATGCCTAGTCAAGACCAAGCAAAAATTGTTGCTAACCTAATTTTAATCAAGGACATAAATATCTTATACTCTATTACCACATGACAAATCATAATTAATAAAAATATAGGCCACAGGGTGTAGTGGAAATACACAGGCTTCAAAACAAATAGACCTGCATTAGTAATTCATCTCTTAGTAACTTAGAAGCCTTCTGAATCCCATTTTCTTCATCATAAAATGGGGTTCATAATAGTAACACATATCACATATCACAAATAAAAATATAAATAAGGATGTAAATCTATAGTTATAAGAAAAAGTGACATCAAAAAATACATTTTTCAAAATAATATAAGCTGTCAGAAATAAACTCTCTGCTTAAAATTCAATAAACTGAATTCCTTCTTCTTCACTTTTGAGGTCAAACAAACAACACAAAAAGAACATCCCACCAAACATCACTCTTCATTGATAATCTATACCAATTCTAAGGACTTCATCTGGTAAAACAGAAACATAAAATAATAATAATAATAAATAATGGTTAAAAATATAAAATTACTTTTATCCAAACAGGATCCCAAAAAGTTAAATAATCTTTCACATACATAAACACCCACCTTTGATGAAATTATACAAGTGAGCAAAAGACTCCGTAACACGCTCATGTTCCGAAAACAGTTTTAGTCTGCTGTTTCTGACAAAAACCAACTCTTCAAATAATGTGGGCTAAGATAACATAGAACTTGAGAAATGCCATTAAAAACTGTCTTACTTGAAGGCAACACTAGGAGAAAATGACGCATGTGAAATAGCCATGTGAAAATCCCAAAATCCACAGAAATATTAGTTGGGGAGGTGATTTTTCTCCCACATCATCAAAAGGCACCAACCTAGCAAATCTGTTTCTGAACCCAAATGCTTCCAAATTAGCCCAGAGAATACCATGAGAGCACGTGGCTGGTCTTCATGTCCAAAGTTGCCATGGTGTGAAGGTTCTACCTCCCACGTGCCACACTGCAACCCACACAAATGTGCAACTGACATGTGCAATTCATTTGCCACCCACTCATTGTTCCCAGGGGGCCAGCAAAACAGCTCAGGGCCCATGCTATAGAGACCCTCTGCCCTGATGACCTCAGACCCTGCTGTGTGACACTGGACAAGTGACTTAATCTCTCAGTTTCTTAATCTGTAAAATAGGGGTAATATTAGCTGCCTCACTGGACTGTTGTAAGGATTAAGTAAAATAGTACATGCAGATAGTGTAACACAAGGCCTGCCTGAGAATGCAAACTCCATAAAGTGGGGATCTTGTTTAAAGCATTTACTGTTGAATCCACTACTTTAAAAAGTACTTGGGGGGCCAGCCCGGTGGCTCAGGCGGTTGGAGCTCCGTGCTCCTAACTCCGAAGGCTGCCGGTTCAATTCCCACATGGGCCAGTGGGCTCTCAACCACAAGGTTGCCAGTTCGATTCCTCGACTCCAGCAAGGGATGGTGGGCTCCGCCCCCTGCAACTAAAATTGAACACGGCACCTTGAGCTGAGCTGCCACTAAGCTCCAGGATGGCTCAGTTGGTTGGAGTGCGTCCTCTCAACCACAAGGTTGCTGGTTTCGACTCCCGCAAGGGATGGTGGGCTGTGCCCCCTGCAACTAGAAATGGCAACTGGACCTGGAGCTGAGCTGCACTCTCCACAACTAAGACTGAAAGGACAACAACTTGAAGCTGAATGGCACCCTCCACAACTAAGATTGAAAGGACAACAACTAGACTTGGAAAAAAGGCCTGGAAGTACACACTGTTCCCCAATAAAGTCCTAGTCCCCTTCCCCAATAAAATCTTAAAAAAAAAAAAAAAACTACTTGGCACGTGGTGAATACCCAATAAATATCCACTGAGTGAGTGAGTGAGTGAGTGAGTGAGTGAATGAATGAATGAATGAATGAATGAATGAGAGACAACACTGGTGGTGGCAGTGGTGGTGAACATGAAAGGAAGACTAGCATGTTGCAGTTGAGATCTCCTAGTGTCAGAAGCCGCTAAGTCCCCTTTATTTAAAATTAGCCACCCCACGTGTTATCAACGCTCAGCAAGCAAAACTTTCACAGTTTCTGCTTAAAATTCCCCAGCTGTTCTGCTGCAGCATTTCACATTCCAGCCTGCGGTGACCTCAAGAAGATGCCAGAACAGCCCACGGCCATACGTCTTTAAAATCAAAAGTCAATTTTAAGATAATTCCAAATACTAGCATGGCATGTATTGTTTTAAAGCCACAGCAAGTCTAAATTTCATAATATGAGTTTTTTCTAAGTGTCTCAAAGGAATTAGATGTGCAAAAAAAAATTTTTTTAATGAGCCAATTTTCATGAAAATGAGAGATTTTTACGGCATAAATATTTATTAAGTCCAAGTGGTACCTTATATTACATAACAAGCAAGGCCCGATAATTTATCCAAATGACCAGTTAATTACTATTGCAAAAATGAGCAAATATTTAATGACATAAAAATCTAAAAAGAAAACAAATTTTAACATAAATTTTCCTTTAAAGAGACTTTTTTCTGTAGGTCATTATATCCAAATTAAATACACTTTGACAATTACTAACAATGTACAAAATCCTAAATTTTGAATTAAATAGAATGGTTTATAATAAGTAATAGGTAATATTTTTATATAAATGATAAAAATCTGTATTAAAAATCATGCTACCAAAAATAAAACTGCAAAATGAGTTTCAGCTAAGGTACAATGAAATTTTTCAGTAGAAAAATCATTTAGGAAATATGCTTGTAAAATCCTGGCTTATAAATAAATACTAGCCACTAGACACATCTGCTTACAACATTTTTGAAAGGTTAGATTGGAACATTTAAGAAAGTACAAGTCACCTGCCCAGAACTAAATGTAATTAAAAAGTTATATTCAGCCTCTCATTCCACTCACATTACTTTCTTTTTATGGGCTAAAGTGAAATTGTTTAAGCTGAAAGGTTCCTAATCAGTTTAATCCAGAGAATAATTAAATCTGAGTTTTTGAAGAGACCAGAAAGGTCATCTATCCAGCCCCATCTTGCTTCTAATTTGAGAACTTCCCACACAAGCCTGACAGATGGGCCACTCTCCCCCACCTAAATACACTGAGTGATGGGACGTTCCCAGCCCCATTGGGAAGCACATTTCACTGTTTAATAACCAATTGAGAGACGAGAATTCCTTCCAGGGACTCCATATCGGCCATCCTAAAAATTTTCCACTGATTAAGTCCAGTCTTTCCATCGTTATCAACACACACCCCACTCCGCTCCTTCACCCAACCATCCTACAAACAACAGAAGTCAATTTTCGTGGTTCTTCCCTGCTCCCTCCCTTCCAGTTTATCTTCTCGATGAAGCCAGAACCACCCTTGTCACACATAATAAGCAAACAAAACCAGACTATGTTTTTTCGCTAAAAATCAAATGCACACAGAGAGATACCTAAGACTGGTCTGAGCCTTAGCAGGCTAAGACCCACTTGCTAACCCCACTCACAGTAAATGAGGTGGCAGACCCTCATCTGTTTGGGGCAGACAGTCTAGGAAGTGTTAGGGGTCCACGGGAGAAGGCAGATTGGAACCTAGTTCCAGAGTCCATGTGAGTGCGCAAATTACACACTATCCCCATTTTACGAAGACCCAACAATTGATCGTAGGGAAGGAGAGGGAGTCTGCTGTTGAAAGAGAGGAAACAGCTTAAAATAAAAGCAAAAAGGTTGTGTCTGAACAAAGAGGGAAAATTGTACAGTCCAGAATGGGGGGGTCACACTCACGTACCTTCAGGGCTGTTTAAAATGCATGAATGAAGCAGGCCTGACTGCTGTATTCTTACGAAACAGAAACCATTTGTTTGCAAATTAAATTTGTACAGTATTTCTCAGCATACAAAACATGCTCTGTTCCATTTTTCTTGAAATATGAAATGCTACAGAAATATCTTTAGTTTTGCCACTACTAATACTGAAGTAGGTATAACTTTTTCAGTTTTCTCTCCATTCTACGATAAGAAAAACAACTTAAGTAAGTGAAAAAACTCAGTGTTGGGGACACTGTGTGAAGGGGTGGGGACAGCAGCAACCGGCCATGCATGACCTACCCAAAAGGGCAGGCAGCTACCAAGATCCACCTGGAAATACAGAACTCTATGTTGCCAGATGAAACCACATTTTTAAGAAACACAGAAAATCCTGCTTTTATGTAAAATATTCAGTTTTTAAAGGTAGACAACTAATTTAAATATCCTTCCAATGCTTATCAGGGACATATTTTTGCAGGCCCAACCAAGCTTATCCACAGCCCAGAACCAGCCAGAATCAGTTTTCCGTTTTAGTACGTGACCTGCAACACTAATACATCTACTAGTAAAACGCCCCAGTCAAAATGAAACAGCCTTAACCTCACAGACAGAACCTTACCTTTCCTAGGTGGTTTCAAGTCTCCTGAGCTTACCTGATCTTACAGCTCCAACTAGGAATTACAAGGTCGGACAATTAAGTTTGCAGACTTGTTGCAATGCTGGTGCTAACCTTTTTTGATACTAAAGGGATTATTCATTATGAATTTGTACTAACTGGACAAACAATTAACCAAGTTTACTACTTGGAAGTGCTGAAAAGGCTGCGTGAAAAAGTTAGACGAACTGAACTTTTCACCAACAATTTATGGCTCTTACATCATGACAATGCACCAGCTCACACAGCACTGTCTGTGAGGGAGTTTTTCGCCAGTAAACAAATAAGTGTATTGGAACTCCCTCCCTACTCACCTGATCTGGCCCCCAATGACTTCTTTCTTTACCTGAAGATAAAGGAAATATTGAAAGGAAGACATTTTGATGACATTCAGGGCATCAAGGGTAATACGATGACAGCTCTGTTGGCCATTCCAGAAAGAGTCTCAAAATTGCTTTGAAGGGTAGACTAAGTGCTGGCATCAGCACATAGCTTCGAAGAGGAGTACTTCTAAGATGACCATAGTGATATTCAGCAAAGAGGTATGTGGCACTTTTTCTAGGATGAGTTCACGAACTTAATTGGCAGACCTCCTATATACTCACGATCTGTTCACTCTTCAGCAGGAGGTCATAGTTGGTTTGGGGTTGAAGTGTGAGCTGTACCAATATTTGATATGTAAAGAGATGGAAATAAACACTTCTCAGGCTGTAACTTCTCCACCTCTGCTCCCAAAGAGGATGGGCGTACAGTTTTCCACATAGAGAGGATCACCCCACATATCAGATTAAAGTGCGTTAATAAACCACTCAGGTTTGGCCCCCAATTCCCGGCAGAAACCTCAGTTATCAGTACCTGAGGACCCCACTGTGGCTTTCCCCACACAGGTCCGCATACAAAGAGCAGGCGACAGAGCTACATGGAAAATAGACACACAAGATATACAAACTGACATGTACTGACCCCTCTGAGACACGCAAGTGCCTAGAACTTACCCCTTGAAGTAGTGTGGACGACACTTAGTGTAACCATTCATTCATGCAGAACGCGCTGGCTGAAGAGGTGTCTTTGTAACTCAAGCACAATGCCCTGGCAAGAGAAAACAAAAACACAGAGGGGGTGAGAAACAATTTCTCAAAATTAGAGTTTTATAATTAAAGTTCAATTTCTCAGCATTCTGCTGTGTCTTGTGCTTGATTCAAAAAGGGAGCACCTAAAAGAAAAAATTCAAGGGTTAAGTGATCAACTATAGAGAAAATAGCAGGGTTTTCCTACATGCCACCTGGAGAAGCAGATTTACTGCTTCATCCTACAACTTCATATGGCCAAGGCATTTTATAGATAGATACAAGGAGGGAGGGAGGGAAAGATGAAGGAGGGGGGAGAGATGGATGGATAGACAGACAGACAGACAGATAGCAGGCAGGGCTTACTGTGATCAAACTACTAATACAGAAGTGGGGGTAGAGCAGTGAATAAGAAAGTCTCTGCTCTCACTGAGCTTCATTCAAATGGGAGGAAGCAGTCAAACAAATAAGAAAAATATCCTACAGTGATACGGTGCAATGCAGAGAGAAGACGATGATAGTGAGTGACAAGGGGCTAATTGAAATTGGAAGCTCAGGAAATGGCTCTCTGAGATAGCAACTAGGCTGAGATCTGAACGCTATTCCGAAGTTAGGGAAATGATCCCTAATGGGACCACCGATCCCTTGGCAGAGGAACCAGCCAAGACCCCAGTAAGGATAGTGATCGTGGGTTAGGTCAAGGGTCGGAGTTGTGTTACCAAGCAGGTGGTTTCAGGGTCCTCTCTTATTGTGGAGAATAATACTTTCTTCCTATGTTTGATATGATACCCAGTGATATTAAAATCTATGGTCCCATTAGCCAAAATACCAGCAAGTCCCTTTCCTTTCATTGTTTAAAACGTTAAACAGATTGCTTTCAGAGAGTGAGACTTGTCTTTTGATAAGCCATTATTTCACTTCTCCTATGTACACAAGATACGTTATGATATTAATTGTGCACAGTGGGTCACAGTCCTTGATAAAGAATGTAGATTTTGGAACCAAAAGATTGGGGTTCAATCCCCAGCTTCCCCATTACCACCTGAAAGAGCCTGGCCTGGTTATTTAAACTGTCTGAGCCTCTGGTTTCTTCAACTATAAAATGAATATTTTATTAGCTACTCTTCAGGGTTATTCTAAGTATTTAATGGCGTAGTGCTCACAAAATAATAAAGTGGTTGAAAAGTGAAATGCTCAATCGAAGTAGCAATATATTACTTTCATTGTAAGTTGTCGCTTTTGGAAAATGTTTGGTTATCACATTTATGCTGTACAAATACATCTAACTAGGTACAATACAGGTAACAGTTTTCATGAATAGTCTCATCGATTATCCTATGGGTGAACCTCTAAAACCCAGCCCAACTCAGAGCCCTCTCACTGCAGGTGAGAATTTAAAGAAGCAGACTCATTTGCCCAAGGTGGCCTAATTGGTTCAGAGAACGGTTTTCGAAACCTGACATATTTGGTCAAAAATGCCTGCCTTATAGGATAAATCCTATGTAGACATAAATTTTTAATTCACTTTGTAAGGAACCCAGCATGGTCAAGAAAACATTTTTTAGTGGTAAGAATGGAAAATAAAACAAGCTTCAGTGAGCCCTAGCTAAATACATTATACTGACCATTTTTAAAAGCCAAGAACTGTCATATTTTACCAATGGCCTGATAAATGTTAATTTGCTAACCAAAAAAATTATAAAAGTACAAGATCTGTCACATTTTAATTTTTCCAATGAGAATAAGAGCTATTGTGTCTCAAACCCGTTACTTGACAGAAGCTCTCCATACATTCATTCTAAATACTTTGCCATTTCATAGTGTGATAGTTTTTTATTCTCCATGCCTTTGCATATACTGTTCCCTCCTTCCTGGAGAACTCCTCATGACCCCTCAACACCCGGTGTAAGTCGTCTCCTCTTCTGTGAAGCTCTCCCTGAACTCCTCCTTTCTCTCCCCAAGAAATGAAGTGTTATCCCTCCCTTCTTCACCTCACCACTCTACCTAATATAGGCAATTGCATTGCAACTATTAGGTTGGTGCAAAAGTAATTGCAGTTTAAAAGGTTAAAAATAATTGCAAAAACCGCAGTTACTTTTGCACCAACCTAATATTTCTTTTTCACTTGCCTGTCTCCTTTCCTGGATTTTAGTGGCTTTGAAAGTGAGGGACTCCACGCAAAGAAGTCATGAATGGAGATTGGAGCCATTTTTTTGTAGCCTTGCCCTTAAATTCAGCAGGTATGAAGAGTAAGCGTTGGGAGAAAGGCAGAAATGGAATTGCTTGAGTACACTACTGTCTGTCACATCCTTTAAGCTATCCCCAAACCAACAAATATTTTATTTCTATATATGACTTAGCTTTCAGTCTGAAGTGAATAAAATCCTCTATAAAAACAACAACAACAACAACAGTGAGGGGCTCATGGGACTTTGTTTTCCTGGTGTCTAGCACAATGCCTGACACATGGGTGCTTCATAAGTCTATGATGAATGGATCAATGGAAGAACTGATGCATTAAATTGCTAACACACTATGACTTAATTTAGCCTGCTTTTCCATCACATGACTTATATTACAAATAAAGGGGAAGTTACAACTTACCTACTGTGATAGTTAATGTTATGTGTCCACCTGGCTAGGCTACAGTACACAGTTGTTTGGTCAAACACCAGTCTACAGGTAGCTGTGAAGGTATTTTTTTAGATGTGATTACCCTTTAAATCAGTAGACTTTGAAAAAAGCAGATTACCTTCCATAATGTGGGTGGGTCGCATCCAATCAGTGGAAGGTCTTAAGAGCAAAGACTGAGATTTCTCAGTTAGGACATTTTCCTCAAGTTCAAAGAAGGAATTTTGCCACCACACTGCAACACAGAAACCCTGCCTGGCTTTTCCACCTCCCACCATGCAGGTTTCAAACTCAGGACTGCAACATCAACTTCTGCTTGAATTTCCAGGCTGCTGACCTGTCCCATGGATTTGAGACTCACCAGCCCCATAATAATGTGAAACAATTCCTTAAAAATCTCTCAATGGATGGATGGACGGATAGAGAAACAAACAGGCTCCTACTGGTTCTGTTTCTCTGGAGAATCTGATTCATGTAACTACTAATCATTTCAGATTGAAATTATTTTAGACAGGGTTATCAAATGTTTAAGTCCAGTTCACCAAGTTGAACCCTGCTCATTCTGTAGCCGAAGGAAATGGGGTGCAGAAAGGATAAATGAGACCTGCCACACAGACAGTGGGAAAGAACTATGACAAGCCCTCAGATCACCGAACAACTCCATCATCTCTGTTCCAGAACAGATGACAGTGGTGTTGTCCCGGTGACAAATTGGTACTTGCCAAAAGTTCTCTCCCTTAAATCCCAGTGTCCTCGTTGCACCTTTTCCACTTCCCGTATGTACTGCAGGGCCACGTGAACAATGAACTCTCATTTAGATGGATGAACTACAACCCATCTTCAACAAGTGGATATTCTCTCAGCTGTGTTATTAGTAAGATATCCTCTTCACTCGAAGGCATTCGCTAAAACTATGGAAGATCTAACAGCCCGCTGTGTATTTAAGTCTATGGGATTCAAGGCAGTGCTAGGTAAACGACATCTATAATACAGGTCTAGCAACTCTGTGTTTTCAGTTATACAAAGAGTGTGCTTATGTCTGTAACAGCACATAGGTACCGTGTATGGACAGAGTCATCAATCAACAGGTTTCACTCCGACTCTTTGCAGCCTGAAAATCAGCCAGTCCTGGAGGCTCTGAGCTTGCTAGGCCCCATGATGTCATTTGAATTGAACATGAATATATTTTATACTTTCTCCTCCCTTGTGATAAAAATCTGTTTAACTTTACAATGCTGGAGGTTCTGCACACAAACCTTCCCTAAACGCTGAATGTAATCAGACCTCCCGCTCCACCATAGTTAAAAGAGAGGAAGGCCACACCTAATGCACAGCTAGAGCCGTAATCAGTCTAGAGGCCTATTGTCAAGCCCTGGACGAGGTTGACAGTGCCCAGTGCTTACAGAACTTTCACTGTCGGGCGACAGAGTGTGAGAACCTGCAGTACTCAGCACAACTCCCAACACAGGTCAAGGAGAAACTGCTGGGGAAGAGAGAAACTTAACCCATGTCCTTAAAATATGCCCCTCCTACTCCAACTGGGTAAAAAGAATGCATTTCTCCCTGAGAAATTTCTCTCTAAAATTCACATCTTCTTCAACTTAAATCCCCTTTGTAACCCCCATCTCTCTGAATAAAAACATGTCTTAACGTTTCTGGGTTTATTTTTAACTTTGCTATCTGCTGGGCACCTTATCAATTCAGAGACTCAACTCGGTGTCGGTAGGGAAACAATGCAGTTAGTGGGAATTTTTCCAGGAGCCAGGAAGGGACTGGGAGTGAGAAATAGGACTCCTGTCTCCTTTAACCCCTGGTGTGACCCATGTCTGTGCCATGGGACTGAGCCCCTCCAGAATCTCCGTTCACAGGTGGAGTATTTATTATTTCAGTCTCTCAGCCATAAGGCACAAACCACTCCGTGGCTCCTCCTCCAAGGCATTAGGGAAGACTGTCTGTCTCCTGAGGGGCCGTACGTCTCCCTGACAGGACAACTTTCACCAGCCCCGCACGCTGACACCAGGACACTGTTCCTGCACAAAGAGCTGATGGCATCAGATGCTGCCCTTAACAAAGGGAGACTGTCCAGTCGCCCAGTAGGCTACGTTATGTCAGACAACTGTGATAAAAGGAAGACTAATTACAATGAAAATAGGAAGTTTCAGTCTGCCCTCCCCACATGACAGGCTTCTGTGCACGGGTGACCCGGATTTACTGCTTACAGCAAGGCCCATGTGATTTCCAAAAGAGCTCATGTGAAACACACAAAACAGTCAATGAACAGCTGGAAGCAGGACAGGGCGTATCCATTTGGCTCGCAGGCAGCCCTCTGCCTACAGTAAGTCTTGCCTGGGATTCCCATAAAGTTCATGTATCCAGGGGCAAAATTCAAGGATGCAAAAGGGGGCACAGTGCAGCCTGAGTGCCTAACGGGCAGGGCATTTATTCACTTAATTCAATTCAAGAAGTATCTGTTGAACATCTCTTGTGTTCAAGGCACTATGCTAAGTGTCAGGAATATGATGGTGGCCGAGAGCCTGCTACAGTCCCGCACAGCCTGTAAGCCATCGGTCACCACACGGTGTGGAGACAGGGAGGTCCCCAGGGGGAGATGCTGTGGAAACTCGCAGGAGTAGCCCAGGCCCAGTCTTCAAGTATGAGCCACGTACCATAACAATGATGCCTACGTCACAAAAATTCCCCATACTCAGTGTCCTCTCCTGGAATCCCACGGAGGTCCCAAACAGGTCTGCATATTCTCCGGCACTCCTCCTGTGGAGGAGGCTGGCCCTGCCCATGCTCCCAGCCCTTGAACCTGCTACAACCTGTACGACTACAGCCAAGTGACATGACAGGATTTCCACACCAGGTCAAATAAGGCCATGAGTTTACACCTGGTTTTCTCAGGGCACTTGACCTGAAGCCCTGAGGCAGCATATGTCTGGCATCGTATTGATTTCCTTGACCCTTGTATCTACCTGACACCTGTCCCCATACTTTCCAACACAAGAGACGACACCTCTAACAATCCTATCCCATCCCTTGCCGAGACAAAAGAAATTGATTCAGTATTGCTGTCTTCAAACCACCACTGAATTGTGGCTTCCAGACTGAGGGATGGCCCTCACCCAGGTGACTGACAGAACTCAGTGACTGATAGTGGGAGGAAGGCGGGGGTTTGCAAGACTTTCTTCATTAGAGAACTGCAGTACAGTAATTCCTTATTATGTCCAGAACCATAGCACCCGTGCACCAACAGCCACACACATTCAGCACTAGGGGAGGCTCACACCCCACTTACAACACAATGCCCGGCCCACGGAAAACACCTGAGTCAGGCAATCACCTTGTACATAAACTTAAAACTGTGTGGGGCCAGGGGTCACCTGGATCATCAGCAGGAAGCAGCTGCTTTGCTGTCCTCCTCTCCGGGGAGATGACTGTCCTGCCCACCTCTACTTCTTCTTCCAGCCCTACCTACACTCTGAACCATCCCCAAACACACCTAGCATCTGTCCCAAGACAAAAGAGAAGAGAGAAGACAATTCCCAAACTTAACAAGATGCTTGTATAGGGCGGTGGTGGTTAAGAAGTAGCAGGGCCTCAGAATTAACTGCCGTTTTACACCTCTCCATCTCTCTTATTCTCCCACCTATTTAGTTCCGCCAACACATCTCTCAGCATAATGAGGCTCTATCTTTATAATAGGCAAACTATCCAATTTTAACAGTGAAAGGAACTACTGAAGAAATAACCATTCATTCACACCAGGAACAGCTAATATTTGTACAATATGATCATTTCCTTTACCCCATCCTTCCTTTTCAGTAACTGAAGCACAAGGATGGAAGAAGCAAACAAATGAAATCAAATGAGGTACCACTAATTGAATCAGCAAATTAGTACAACTCTATAGCTTATAAAAGATGGTGTGAGCAACAGAACAAAACACAAGTAGAAGGTACCCTCCAATAAGGATTCAAATGCTCCTTTAGTGAAAGGGGGCGGGGAACGAGAGGTTCTATTGACTTTAAAACAGGAAATAAACATTTGTACATCACTTTGAATGGCAAGCACCTGAAAATGCAAGTATAAAAGTAATTCATCAACCACTTTTCTATCAGGAAGTGTGTTTGAATCTGCTCTAGATTCTGACCCATCTATAGGGAATCACGCGTTAAACAGCCTCAACAAATACCTGTGGAATGAATGGCTCTCAGGGAACCTAAAGCTACAGAGCAGCATATACCTGCCTGCCCAGGCTGGATCCCAGGAAATAATTTATCAAGGGGGCCTCCACCTTTGTCTCAGAGCTCTGTTGACTGAGCAAGAGGCATTTTACAAAGGATAACTTTACCTCATTCCAAGACCAGTCATAACTGCTGAAAAGTGGCATATTATGGAAAAGAAATTTGTGGGGTTTCCCCAGAGGATTTGTGTATAAAAACCAATGCTCTTTCCATAGTGCCTTAAAAGTAAATAATTGTTGAATGACTATAGAGGGAGAATGAGGGAAAGAAGCAAGGGAAGGAGGGAGGGACAGAGGGAGGGAGGAAGGGAAGGACAAAACAATGAACTGGGATGCTAGACATGTCCACATTCACAGTGGTGGGTGAGTCAAGAATCCCTGGATTTAGGTAGTATATGGAAAGATCTGTTCTCATATGCTCTAATACTACACTCTGCCACAAAATGATTCTGTAGATGACTAAAATATTTCATTCTCCTAAACTTTTCAAAGTTGTCATATGTTTCCTTCCTGAAGACAGCACCCAAACTAATGTTTTAATGGATAAAGAAATATTTTCCAATTGGCCTCTTCCCTGTGACCCTACAGGAAATGGTTTCAGAGTCATGAACTTGGCTGAGAAAGTTCATGCCATAGGTCCCACCAGAGAAGCATCAAAGTCATCCCAGGCCACACTCATTTCTAACTGTTAACCTGCCCTCTGGTGACATGTCTCTGGTTCAGCCCAAGGCCGGGATGTTGGTGAGGGTGTGAAACACTATTTCAGATGTTATTTTTATAGCAACGTACCACAGAGTATTTTATTATCACTATAATTTCAAAAATGCCATACTTGACTTGACACTTGAAGATGCCATGTTGTTTTTACCTAAATGTCTGCTCAAAGTCAAATAGTTAGGAAAAAGACAACCTATGGTTACATGTCTTGCCCACAAAATGTGGGAACTTTACTTCTGAAAATAAAGAATTTATAGGCTTTGCAGTAAATTCTCTTTTAAACACTCTTTGTAAATGTTTTGATGTCCTCCCATTGACAAAGAAGAGTACCAGTGAAAGAAAGAGGTTCCAGCTCTAAGAGAAGGCCCTGTGGTTCTCATGTCCATGGTATGGAAATCAGAGATAAGGTTTTGAACAATGTTATTATAACACAAAAGTGATAGCCACTGTACAGAAGGATGACTTTCTGGAAGGTGAGGAAAATACGTGCCAGCAGGCTGCTTTGGTTTTTGACTCATCAATTAATTTAGCAGAAAGGACCACATGTGAGAGTTCGCAGTGGTCAAACGACTGCTGCTGTTTCATTCTATTATTATAAGGCAAATCAAAGTGACCCAAGAAGCAAACCAACGTTAGGAGCTTTTTGAATAAAGCAAATGCTAGGACCAAAAATGCAGCCACAGTCTCGTCCTGTGTACACCTGAGTCTCCAGCTGTACTGACTGCAGTTCACACGGAAGTCATTTTACATTTAGTGACCTGTAAGTCCCAATTCACAGCAAGGTGCTTTGCTGGGCTGAGAGTGCATGATCCACGGATGAGTCGAGCACAGCAGCACTTATCAAAGGACTTAGAGTTAGGGAAGAAAACATTATAAATTGCATAACGAGGCAAGATTAACTGGTCATCTGGGATGGTGGCAAGAGGGCGCTGTGAAGAACGTCAGAAAGTTCCCTTGGTTTACAAAAAAAGAGAGAGAGAGAAAAACATTCATTAAACTTGTCTGAAACAGATTTGATTTTCAGCAGCAACAACCACTGAGATCACCAAGCTAAACTAAAGGAAGATATCATTTGGATCCAGCTTAAAAGGAGAAGAAAAAACATACCTAAAAAAAAAAAAAAACCCAATAACCTATATAATGGAGCAAACTATAAAACTTTTTAAAAAGGTTTGGAAGATGCAGGGAATTTTTTTTCAAAGAGATAAAAGCAGCTACTAAACCCACAGGATGAGAGCAGGCTGGGATCAAGAAAGACTGCCCGGGGGTGACACCGGCCAGACCATCACTGAGCACCTGGGAGCCACCCCCCAACCCCCACCCCGGGAAGTTCGACAAGTACCACTCGATGGCCAGGCTGAGCAGAGCAGGACCACCTTGCTGATGGACCCGGTCTTGAGAAGATATCCAACCTGGACGTGAGGGACCAGAGGCCCATAAGGAGGGCAGCATAGGAGAAGGTCGGAGACCAGCAAGCCTGTGACCTCGCCTGACCTGGAGAAGCATCGAGTGTGAAGGGCACAGCGTGAAGTGTGGGCAATGAGAGAAGCTGATCAGGACACCCCAAAATGGAGGCTCCTGAAGTCCAGGCTGTCACTTGTGCCTCAGTCATTAGAAGACGACTTCAAAAGCAGAAGTCACAAGCTAGCGATGAATGAGCCCTCCCACCAGCACTGGACCATCACCACCCATCAACACTGAACGGGCATTAATTGTATGGCAGTTCGTCTGCAATGATGAAGATAACTGGGAAATCCTAAAGTGTCTAGGAAAGGGCTCCTTCATGAGAATGCAGGAGTATCTGGTACGGGTCAGGGGCAAAGTCCAGCTCTGCCCCTTGGTGGTCCCTGACTCATTTATCTGCCTCTCTAAACCTGATTTTCCTCCGTGCAGAATGGAAATGATTATGCCCACTCCCCCAGACTGTTGTGAAAACAAAATGAGAAAATATCTTTCAATTACCTGACACAGGGCCAAGTCCAAGTTAAGGTTAAATAATAAAGGTTAGTTCTCTCTTCTTATATCCTGATTTCTGGAATCCTGGAGTTGAAATGCAGGCTTTCTTCCACAGTGAGAAGAACTAATAAAAACTTTGAATTGTTTTTCACAAGCACATGGCTAGCAAGATGACTCAGATAACGAATACCAAGGCCTAAATGTTCGTTACTAACAAATATTGTAAAAGATGTTTTCAAAAATATTTCTCTAGGAACTGAGTAGGTAGGTAAATTATAAGTTCAAGGGAAACTATAAATTGAGAAACATGTCCAATTAGACTTGAAGATGGTTATGTTTTCATATCTACAGCAATAGTCTAAAATTATTTTCATTATATTCTCAAATCAATGGTAATTAAATTAATTAAGGCACTGAGGTCTCCTCCAATCCCAGACAAGCAAGGGACTTCTGAACAGGTATTGTAGGTTTTAGCCTGAGTTTAGCATAAGCTAAGCCTAGAGGATTGCTGTTTTTTAAGAAAAATTACCTATCACTAAGAAATGTACTCAGCATGCTTTAGGAGTTTGTAGAATAAACAGCTTCCTACCCTTTGGGCCCAATGTACAGCAAATAATGGGAATTGTTGATAAGTTAACATAAGTTCGTGGCAAGTTTATTACATGTGAATTATTTAACTACATGCAAAATAAAAAGAATTTGGAGGGAAAGATACGAATTTCGAATTTCAAATACTATTCAGAAGTGTGGATGTGACTGAAGGTGTTATATTATGTTTTCCGGATTTGGCTCTTCCTGTGGTCGTCCATTCAGCAATCACTCTCTACCTCCTCTCAGGACCAAGTCAGAGAGTCCACACTAATTAGCATCAAATTACAGTTACCAGACCTAAATGATTGGTACATCGCTAAACAACTATAATCACAGAATTTCCTTAGATCGAAAGGATTTCAGACCTCCAATTTTAATTACTTCAGATAGAATTAGTGCATATTTCCCATAAGTATTTTATTATCTGATATTTTCTGAGGATGAATAACTAAAACTTCAATTAGAAAACGGCTGTGAATGGAGATGGGCTGGGGAGGATGATGACACTTTTGTCGATTTTTAGCACCTGGAAGGTATTATGCCATGTTTCCCCCAAAATAAGGCCTCACCGGAAAATAAGCCCCAGCATGATTTTTCAGGATGACATCCCCTGAACATAAGCCCTGATGTGTCTTTTGGAGCAAACCTTAATATAAGACCCGGTCTTATTTTCGGGGAAACACGGTAGGTGCAGTCTAGGACTATAACATGAACCAAAATTTCAGGGCCCAGAATGAGTATGCCACCCCCTTCCACCTCTTACACCACCACGGGAACTCTCCCCCACCCCACCCCCGCCATGCCTCAGACCCCAACCCAACTACTATCAGTAACTCCTCTGGCTCTAGTCTACATTGCTGGCTGGCCCGCCATCACACTCCTGCCTGAGGTGACCTCCCACGCCTGTCCCCACGAACTCTGTGACACATATTGCCACCTTCACCAGTGTTTTTATACTAATTCCTTTGTCAAATCCTGTTCTCACCTCATTCAAAACCCTGGCGACTCCCAAGTGGCATTAGGCAAGGAAAGAAAAGGTTATTATCTCCTCAACCCCCAAGAAAACTAAAATAAAAAAGACAAGGATGAAGGTTTTCTTCAATGGTTGGTTGTTGGGTTTTTGTTTGTCAGTTCCAAAGCAGTGACACAAAAAGGCCAATATTCTATTTAGCTTATCTCTATCTTTCGCAATAACAGAGCTTGGATTTCATTATAAATATTCCCTATGACATTAGCACATTGTTGTAATTATGCTGTACTTAATTAACCAGAGGAGATTTTGAACATTATCCAATTTGAATATTTAACCCAACCCAGTCTCCCCTTACTACCTAACACTTACTCCCTTCCCACAATAAGAGCAGATAATATGGAGGAGCCAGAGTCACATTCCCAACCTGGTGCCTTCTGGTGCCCCACGCAGCACCCCATGTCCCTGTCCAGAGTGGCTCTGGACCCACTTCATCTCTCACCAGCCACCAGCCACACATTCCATGCTCTCACTCCCCAACGCCCTGGTAGCAAGGTGACCAGGTGACACTGGAAGCTCCATATCCACCTCTACTGACAGTTCTCTGAGATTCTGACACTATTTTCAATAGCACTGGGATTAGTTCTGAAGACAGAAAGTACATCAATCACAGCTGAGGAACTAACAGTCGCTTAATCCCTCAGGAAGAACTTAATAAACATACAAGAAAAAGACCTATTGATAATAACAATTTGACAAATATGTTAAGTAAGTTGATCATGACATTCAATGTATTGGATAAGATTAATATCCTTAAACCTTATACGGATATTTTTAAGCCACAATACACTAACGATTTTGCAAAGGACTAACTTCAGAAGTAAATTAACTCTGGAGTGGAGAGGAGCTCACAATTAAGTCTGTCTTTCGGTAAAATTCCTTGTATGCACATCAGCAAATCAATGCCAGTATCACTACTGATTCGTCATGAATTAATGACTGATGCAGGGCCTGGTATCGTCGTGGCCTCATCAGCGCAGGACTGTACCTGCAGTGAGTCTTCTTTCACATCATAAAATCAGTATGTTGGTTTTAGTGCTGATCCACTAACAAGCTGCTTTGGGAACAGCACCCTTGGGTCTCCTTCTCTGTCCAGATTCACCTTGCATTTTCCGCCCACCAGCCTCAAAGGGATTTTGTGGGGATTACTGATGTCTGAAAGATCTTTCATCTTTGGGGATGAAAGGTACTAATGAGTATTTGTTGGGACGCCCTCCCACTCTGCCCTATGGGAAGGTTCAAAATCCTTCTTCTAAGAGTGTCTGCTGCAGGTAGGAAAATGTCACGTTTGAAGTAAGAATTATGACTACACTTTTAATTATGAGGAGGTGGGGCAACTCACTGCTAAGCAACGACCAGAGGCCCTTCAATTCTAATTGCTCCTCAGCTGCTACGGTGGGTGTGACCCCGAACCTCACTTTCTGGCTCTGTAATCCAGGTGAAATACTCAGAGCCTCTGTGAGAAGCAGGTTGTATAACCAGAGGAAATCAAACTGAAGTGGAAACATTTGTATAATATCGCAATTATGCAAAGTAGGACTTGGCTATAGTCTCAGGCCCCTCGATAAAAGTACTTAGTCAATCTGAAACAGGAAAAGGGTCAGGGACGACTGAAAATGGATAATAATGCAATCTAATACAGGGTCTTTATAAAGTCCTTTGATTTCTAAACTTTAACAGCAGATTTTAGGCATGAGCAATACCAACTTACAAGCAGTATCTAAAAGAAAACTGGTTTAGTTCCTTATAGAAAAAAATCTATTTTAATAATGCTAACTTAGACTACGGTTTTTCCATAACGTTTTGCAATTCCCATAAAATGTAAAATAAGCAATACTCCCTATGCAACTTCTTGAACCTCCGTCCTCTCCTGGATTCCTTCGCTCCCCACCCCGCCCTTGGATGTTCCTCAGCTCCAGGCTTGGTCCTCATCGCTTTACCTTTGATATTCTCTTTCTGGGTGACTTCATGACTTTCACTGTCGTCGAGGACAACCAGGTCTCCATCTCCAGCTTAAATGGATCTTCTCCGCTCCAGACCTACTATCGACCTACTGAATGTGCCACCTCAAAAATCAAAATGACCCAAACTAAAGTTATTATTTCCAATTCTACCCTGGTTCTGGGTACCCAAATTAGAATAATGGCCCTTCTGTCCAGCTGCTCTCACAGATAGAAATGCATCAGTTACCCTACCCCTGCCTCTCTTTTCCCTCATCTTGACATCCAGGTGTCAGTTCTCCCTCTGTACCTCCTTCACCTGCGCCTCCCTCTTCTCCGCTGCCCTGTGCTCACTCAGACCCCAGAAGCTGACCTGACCTCTGCCTCTGTTGTTTCCTACTGGAATATTTCCAGTCCTTTCTCCATCCACAGATCTCTCCTGCACAGCAGCCAGAGGAGAATTCTAAAACACAAATTGGATCCTGTCACACTCCAGTTTGAAACCTTTCAATATTATCCATCCTTTACAATTAAAAACCCCAAACTTCTTTCCGTAGCATACAAAATTCCATGGATGCTTCCAGCTCCTGCCTCTCCAGCCACCAATGCAAATTCTCTGCAACCCACAGCATATTGTGTACTCCCTGCACCCATCCCTTCCATCCTGGCCTAATGCTCCTCTCGGTTTTCTCAAGTTTGGCAAATTTCTCTTCATTCTCAAAACCAACCTACGTGGCTCTTCTGAGGTGTCTTCCCTAACATCTCATAAGAGGGATAATAAAGCTTTACTTTGAGATATATGAGGTCTGACAATTAAGTTCACGAACTTTGTCGCAACGATGTTGCTAAACTGTTTTCATATCAGAGGGCTTATTTATTATGAACGTGTACCAACTGGACAAACAGTTAAACCAAGCTAACCAAGTAGAAGGGTATTCTCTATTCCTGAGCCCACTCCATCCTAATTATTACCTCCCTTACCCTCAAAGCTAGGACAGGTCCACCTTTCATTGAAACAAGTGCCTTTTCCTTCAGAAAGCTTTCCGTAGCTGAGATAACATATTTTTGTGTAGGTAATTAATCCAGGCA
Source organism: Rhinolophus sinicus (assembly GCF_057876585.1). Taxonomy (NCBI): domain Eukaryota; kingdom Metazoa; phylum Chordata; class Mammalia; order Chiroptera; family Rhinolophidae; genus Rhinolophus; species Rhinolophus sinicus. The sequence goes on from NC_142502.1 coordinate 10,862,905, forward strand.
CATCTCTTCTACTTCACTGCAAACTCAAGGGAAGACAGGGAACAAACCGTACCACTATCTTAGTTCCTGAAATAGAGACTGAGATAAGGACCTGGGTGCAGACGGTTCCTTTGGGAGTCGGCCCCGGGAGAAGGAAGGAGAGAGCAGGGAGAGAAGCAGGGAAGATGAGACCGCCAATATGAGGGTGTGTTACCAAGGTCAAAACTGTGGACAGCAGGGCGTCCATTCCACGGGGCCTCCTGGAGCCATGCAGATGCCACCCGGAGTTGTCCCCCTGGAGGAACAAGGCAGAGTATCTGTCCATTGGCTTCAGTCCCCCATTAGTTTGGGGCGATGCCCAGGGGTGTTAACTTTCTCCCATCTCTGGTCTGTGCCTACACACCAAGTGGCCCCCATAGCATCGGAAAACTGGTCCCAGAGCAGGTACAAGGGTGTCACCACAAAGTGCGTCTGAAACCACACTCAACCATCCCTCAAAGCTGTGTCTGAAAATGGAGGCGGGTCACGAGGATGTGGCTCAGACCGAGGGTGTCTGCTAAGTTCCCTATGTGTCCCGGTGCCAGTGCAGTGCCTGGTACCCCACAGGTACCCCACAGAACCCCCGTAGATGGCAGTGTGGTGGTGGTTCTCGGAATCCTTATTTTTTTTCACATAAATATAACTTCTTTCCAATGGTGCCAGTAGAATATTTTTTTTTAAAGTTTTGGGAAAAGGAGGGAAAGTTAATTCCATATTATGTCCTGGAAGTTCTCTCCACAAGGGGCATTCAGGTTAGGGGTGGGGGAGGTTCCAATAATAACAAAAAGTGTGAATTTTTATACTGTGTCAATGAAAAGAGCTATTATATGCTTCATAATGTAATTAGCTATACTTAATAACTGGTGCATGCATCCCCAAACATTATTTTTTGCCTCTAGGACGTCAGAAAGTTATGTTTAGACACTGGATAGCAAATATTACTATATTTATGTCCAAAATAATTGTCGACCCTCAGATAAAAATAGCCTCGAGACATTAACTAGGTGAGAATAGAATAACCCTCTACCTCATCCAAAGCTTCTGTAAACCCTTAAGGTAATTATGATGACAATCAGAAACCAGGAAAGGATTGCAAAAAGGGGCGCCTACCTACAAAGCTCCGTTTAGCCAAATCTCTTAAATGTAAGTAAGGGCTTTTCCTGCTTACAATTCATGAATTAACTAAGACTTAGTGAGTGTTTATTATGCACAAGGACATCACTGAGGTTATGCAGAGAAAAAAGAAAAACAGATTCAGTTCCTGTCATAAAAGGATGATCGCATACAACCTAGGGCAGGAGGATGGTCCTAGACACGAATGAAAATGGCAGCGTGAAAAAAGCAAGATGTTATTCAAAACCCAAACGAAAGGCAACCAACCACGTCTGTCGCCTAAAGAGGAAGCACAATTCATATCTGTGGAGAGATCAAGCTGTAAATTTCTCCTTTCCTTCTTTAGAGACTGATGAAGGAAGCAGGAGGGAACGGCAGATGTTCCAAAGCCTCTCCCAGACTTTCCATACCTATAGAAGGTGATGAGAGAGTCCTTTGTGTTTAGCACCCGTGAATGGAGAGGAGCTCCAGAAATGGAGAAAGCCAGGAGGTCCGTTCCAAATCTTAAAGAAGAGAGAAACCAAGTAATGTGGGAAGGGACTGGAAACTTTGGGCACCTGTGGCAGAGAAATCCCCAGAGGTCATTAAGAGCCAAGGGTGGAACCTTCCATATCAAGATGGCACACTGTTCTGCATGTCAATGAGAAACGAACGAATGTGCTCTGTTCCAAGTATAGAGCGGGTTCCCACTGCCCACCTAGGTCTCCAGAGCCCTTCTAACTAAGACACGTTTCTGGTAGCCCTGCAAATCCCGCAGGTTGGGAAGGTCATTAACAGAAATACTGATAAAGAGCTCGTCAAAACACCTTTACTTCAACGTAACAGACATCAGGAAGGTATGTAAAAAGGAATTGCACCAAACAATTGTTTTTTTCAGTTGACTGATAAAATCTGGGCTTCCCATGTCTGAAATCAAAGTCTATAACCAAATAAAAACCAATGCAAAACCTGGGCCAGATAGGAAACACACACCAGAAAGATGAGGCAGAGGTCCCATAAAATATCGAAGCCCATCCACCCGAACGTCCCCAGCAGTGTCCTCTGAATGTCTGCACATGCACCCAGCCGGCTCACTGGGGAGACACTCTTCCAGGCTGGAAACTGCAACCAGCAGAGGCGCACAGATGTGATTTCCACCCATAGTCTTACGTGTACTGCGGTGTAAACAACAGACAGCAGATGTCAACAAAGCGTGATATAGACAAGCAAGAATCTGACAGACACACTCAGAGCTAGAGACAGTGAGGAGCCTTCAAGGCGAGGCTGAAAGTGGCGGCAGGGCTGGAGGTTGGGGAGAGGCCAGAGGGAGGGAGCACAAGACAGGGGGAGTGGCCAGGGGCCAGGACGGCTGTGGAGGGCACCGGCAAGGGCCCCTTATTCTGGGACAGCTTCAGAGCGCAGCTGGGCTTTCTGAAGTTGCTACCCAGTCTGAAGACCAGCGTCAGGACTCAGGTCTGCATCTAAAACCTTGTTTTCCAATTACCAGTTGGTACGTGTCCGCCTACAGCTCGGGGCTGTGAACACAGAGCCGCAGTGTGACTGGTTGCCAAGCTGGCCTGAGTGCCTATTCCTGCCCAGATTTCCAACCAGAGTCACCATGCCAAGAAAAGAAGCTGCTTCTCCTTTGCATGATTCAAATATAAATTTACACGTGGAGGCATAAAAAAGTTCTGCTTGCTTTCTTAGAGAAAAAATTATTTTAATTTAAAAATAAGAAGGTCACGTGGGGCAAGAAGGAAATGCACAATGATTTCCACAACCTTAGTTGTAGTAGAATTTGCGTTTCTTGGATATAAGCAAAACTGGAAAGAAATGATTTCCTAGTGTATATTTATGAACTAAATTAATTTTGCCAATTCCTTACTCTGGAGAGGCGAGGGGAGGGAGGGGAGGGGAGGGAGGGAAGGGCAGAGGAGGAGAAAAGAGGAAGAGAAAAAGGGGGAGGGAACGAGGGCAAGGAGAGGAAGGCAGGGGTGCGTGGGGAGAGGGAGGGAGGAAAGGGAAGCTGAAATGAGGTGTACATCTTCACAACAGTAGTAACTAGAACTGGAGGTAAATACATAACCTAAAAGAAGGATGCCTTGTTTATTTTCAATATGCTTGCACACGAGTTATTAATCACCCTGGCCATGGAACAGAATTATGTAACCAATTTTAATGTTCCAATCCTGTCAAGCCTCCACCTGGAGTTACTCAAAAGCATTTTGCCCCCACTGAGAAACAAAGAAACAGAGTCTAGGCCGCAGTAATAAAATTCCCGTGAGAGCTTCCCGGCCATGCCTGCCAGCTCTTATACTACCTTTGGTCCCAGGCCAAACCAAAAGTTCTGAGGAGGTCAAATATTCAAATTCCAGCCCAAAATACAGTCACAATTCACAATCAAGGCACAGGCAAGCCAAATACATAAACTTATCAGGGTTTTAGGTTTGTCGCAATGTTTACGAGACTATATGCTTTTCTACGAGTTATGCAATTTTCATATCCTAGCACTGTAAAAGCTAGACCACAACTTCCAGGTCTAGTTCCTAAAAGTAAGGTACTATATTTCACATTATTTTATTCTAACTCTCAACAACATCCACATTCCTACACCGGGAAAGGAAGTCTACTGGGTAATGACTCATCAGCACAAAGTGAAAGGAGCTGAAAAGGGATTTACAGGTAAATTGGTAGATTGTTAATAAAATGCTACAACCAACATGTTAGTAGACGTACTCCCTCATACTTCCCAAGAGAAAACTATCATTTTCAAAGCTGTAAGATACCTGGCCGGTATGCACAAGGCATACACTGGTGGGTCCTCCCCTCCTAAGCCTCTCTCTAGTTTTCCAGGACACAAATCAGGTGGCATTCCAGATGCGTATCTGGCCATACGTATTCATCTATTCTTTCTACATAATTTCTACCTCCTTCTATTTATTACGTGTACACAAGGCTTCACCATTGTACATCCACATATATATATATTTTTTTTTATTGAGTTACAACATACATGCAATAAAGTGCACTAGTTGTAACTGCACAGTTTCATAACTTTTTACGTATGTACATACTCAGGGAGCTATCACCCAGATCAAGATATATTACAGGAAATGTACACATGATCGCTCGTGTACACGCACACACACACACGCACACACACACACACACACACACACACACTCTTCATCCTTGAGATTATATTAAAGCTGTGGTATAAACAAACAGGAAGAGGTTGACCACAGCATGATCAACTGCTAAAACATTGCTTTTTAGTTGATTGCGGAAAAAATAAAGTATTTAAAGTATCATTTACAATTTGACGCAGAGATCTTGTTACTGCATTTCTAAGACTTGAATCACTATCCCTTTTATGAAATCATGTTGCCTTGCCACTAAATCTGAACCAGTTATTTTCTTTTGAAAAATGTTACAAGTCACAGGCTGAAAGAAAATATTTGCAAATCACATAGCCAATAAAGGGCTTGTATCCAAAGTATACATAAAAAATTGTTAAAACTCAACAATAAGAAAATAAACAACCCAGCTTTTCAAATGGGCAAAAGATCTGAACAGACACTCCATCAAAGATAAATGGATGGCAAATAAGCACATGAAAAGAGGCTCAACATCATTAGTCATTAGGGAAATGCAAACTAAAACCACAAGGAGATATCACTATACACTAGAACGGCGAGTCTAAATTTTTAAAAATAAACTGATAACACCAAAAGCTGGTGATGATATGGATCAACAGGTGGAGATGCAAAATGATAGTCACTTCTGAAAACAGTTTCACAGTCTCTTATAAAGTTAACAATGCATCTACCGTATAACCCAGCAATCCCATTCCTAGGTGTCTATCGAAGTGAATTAAAAACACACTGACACAAAAACCTGTGTGCAAATGTTCATGCATAATCACCCAAAATTTGTAACAACTATAATGTCCTTCAACAATGAAATGATTAACAAACATACAATTGAATGTACATCCATACAATTGAATACTACCCAGCAATAAAAAGGAACAAACTATTGATTCACCTAATAAACTAGATGAATCTTACACGCATTTTGCTAAGTGAAAGAAAACAGACCAAAAAAAGAAAATTAAAAGGCTACATATTTTATAAAAACACTTATATGACATTCTAGAGAAGGCAAAATGCTAGGAACAGAATCAGTGGTTGCCAGGGTGGGGGACCCCACAGAAAATTTTAGGATGACAGAACAGGTGAGTATGGCACGGTGGTGGTAGCACACGACTCTACATTTGTCACAACTTGCAGAACTGTACAAAGAGTGAACTAAATTGTTATGCAAAATTTTAACAACCCAACCAGGGAATCTCAGGTTGGAATGCACCTGTAAGAAACAGATGTAGCCACATTACAAATGAATGGCATAACTTCACTGCAGTGGGTGGGGGAAACAGTAATGGATCTAAACAACTTTGGAACCCAGTACTTTGACTTCTAAGCTAATGACAAAAAATAAAAATAAAAAGTCCATAAACACTGTACTCTGGTTGGTAAATCGGTTCCTCTCAGGAGTACCACTTGGCAATTCTAAAAGTACTTTACGTATATACTAGGATTGAACAAATTCATAAATAAATTGTAGGTAATAGGAGCCAAAATTTTCAGTCATAAAAAGCAGCTTCAAAAAAAAAAAAACAGGGGAGAAGGCTAGAATGAACTCTGCGGTGGTGGAGAATATACAGAGGGTGCCAAAAAAAACCAAACATGTATACACATTTTAAGAAAGGAAAACTGTATTAAAATTGTAATACTCAATATATACCGATAACAAAGGATGAATACAAGTCACGTTTGACTTCTGCAACTACAAGAGGTGCTCAAAGTGGTTACCATCAGTGTCCAGACACTTCTGATTACGGCGAACTACTGCTTGAGCAACACTGACCCAAGTGTCCACTTGTATACATTTTTTTGGTACCCCCGGTACACACAGGTAAATAGATACAAACCTAAATATAGATATGTGTGTAGATTCTGAGATATCAGTATGAGCTCATATCTATTTTAAGACAGAGAGAGAGAAAGAATACAGATGTGTACATACATGGATTAGTATACATACAAATATTTCCAGCTCTGTGTATCGAGAATGCCTAGAAGCAGCAGCAACACTCCAGGAGCAATGAGCATACCCAGGACCCAGACCTTGGTTTCTAAATAACATTCTCAACTAAAAGGAACCAGGGCTCTTTGGGAGAAATGGCTCATTCTAGAGCTGGAACAGGGAAAAACTGAAGACCTGGCACATTCAGGAGGGCCAAATTTCCAAAGGGGCACAGGACCTAACTGAAAGGGCGTTCAATTAACAAATATGGAATGATTTGAGCAACATAATAACATTGGGTTATAACCCAAAGAATAAAATAAACGGCCATGGGTCCACACTGATATAAATAAATAACTGAATAAACAAATAGAGAAGGAATAAATCTTCCTGACTAAGAAAAATATATACTGCAATTATTTAACCTACAATGAGAAAACCAGACAAACACAAATAGAGAGGTGTTTTACAAAATTACTGATCATTACTTACCAAAAATGTCAAGGTCATGAGTGACAAGGGAAAACCAAGATATGGTCACAGGTTGGAGCATACTAAGAAGATGTAGCAACGAAATGCAACATAGAATCATGGACTGGATCTTGGAACAGAAAACACACTCATACCTTAGTGGAAAAACTGGGGAAGGCCAAATAAAGTCTACAGTTCAGTTGATAGTATTGTATCAATGTTAATTTCCTACTTTTGATGCCTGCAATATCTTCTCCCTCTTCATGTTGCAAAGCCAAATACTAGGAATCTTTCAAAACATGGGTCACGTGCCTTCTCCTCCCGGAAGTCTTCCATGATCACTCACTCTCTCTGTTTTATGTTAGATACCATTGCTTTGTGCTACTATCATAACATTTATCATTCAATATTGCATTGTTGTTGTTGTTTTCCTGATTAGCATCCTACAAGGGCTTTTAGAATAAAATAGATCCCATTCTAATATAACTATGTATTTGTTTCTCCCATTCAAACTTGGGATTTCTGAGGAAGACAGTATAGTGGGTGATTGTGATCTTGAGCTTAGGAGACCCAGCAGATCTCAGTTCAAATATCAACTCCATGACGTTCCGTGTGATACTGGGTAAGTTACTTAGATCTTTCAGAGCTTCAATTTTGCTCATTGGTAAAACAGACCTATGATAGAGCTGTTTGAGGATATAACGAAATGATGTACACAGATAACCCAGCGCTTCCACACAGTATGTTTTCAATATGAGTAGTGACTACTACCCATCATTGTTATTAATGTCAAGGGCTAAGTCTTTTATGCCAGTGCTTTGTACAGCTCCTGGCAGGTGACAAGGACTCAGTAAATGTTTGCTTAATTAATTAATTAACTATTAACATTAGTGCCAACAAACAGTTGTCTAATATCTACTTCTCATATTAGCAGCTTTTATCCTCAAAGGTTTTAAGGGCTGGCTATAACTGCTTCTATGGCTGCACATTAAAAGTCACCTGGGAAACTTTAACAATACACTAATGCCCAAGCCCCACTCTCAAAAATGTTGATTTAACTGGTCTGAGATGTGGCAGGTTGAGCCGCTAATCTACTTGCAGGAACAGGAAACATACATTAAAATATATGTATATAGAAGTAACTGCATCCCAGTAGCCAAAAACACACCTAACACCCACATCTTGGTTTCTAGCACCAAGGAACCAGGCTCCTTGGAGAAATGGCAGATTCTAAGACTGGGGCAGGAAGAGCCCACCATGCTGGGGGAATGCGAAGGGGATACAAGGGCCAAATGAAAAAGCTCCCAATGGCCAGAGCTAGAATAATTTGAACAACAAAATAAGGTAGTATTGGATTATAACCTAAAGTATAAAATAAACATCCATGAATCTATAGATACAAATTATTACATAAATATAGGAGAACAGATAAATCTCCCATGCTGAATTAAAAATAATTAATGTAGATTCTTTGACTTCAAAGAGATGTAGCATAACTCCCACTCCTTAAGTGATAGCTGTGCATAGAGATTTTCTTCCAAAAAGAAAGAGAAAAGGAGCAACTTTACAGTGCAGAGACCTGACAAACACTACCTCAAGCCAGGTGATCGAGGTTAATAGCAACAATGATAACTCACGTTGACAGTACGAACCCTTCATATCATGTGATAATAATAGCACTTTACCTCTGTGGTCTTCCTCCCAAAAACACATAGCCCAGTCTAATCAGAAAATCGAGGGACATTCTACAAAATATCCAACCAGTATTCCTCAAAACTGTCAACATCATCAAACACAAGAAAAGTATGAAAACTATCACAGCTAAAAGGAGGCTAAAGAGACATAATGACTAAATGTATTGTGGTGTCCTGGATGGGATCCTGGAACAGAAAAAGGACATTAGGGGAAAAAGAGCAAATCTGAATGGCAGTAGTTAATAATAACGAATCAATATGGAGTCATTAGTTGTAACAAAAGTTGTAATAATGTAAGAGGTTAATAACAGGGGAAACTTGGTGTGGGAGATTCAGGAAACCTCTATACTATCTGTGCAATAATTCTGTATACGTAAAACAGTTCTACAACAAAAAAAATTATTAAAAGAAACTTGGCCAAGTGACAAATGATGGTATCATTCCATTGTCATTGGACAGCATATAAAGAAATTGCTGAAGAGTCATAAAAATTTGCAGAAAAGAGCAGAACTTAGGTATGGAAAACAGGGAGATGTAAGCAAAGGGAGACTGAATTCCCAAAATCCAACAAAGAAACAAGGAGATCCAGTAGAGCCAGTTCGACAGGGACACAGAGAATACAGAAAAATAATAATAAAAAGGCAGTTTGAGCAAACTATTTGTGAAATAAAAAGGCACTGGAGAAAAATAGTTAATTTTGAATTGATTTTTCTGGCTATAGATGCTGAATTCTTTAGCAAACACTTCTTTCTCTAATGTGTTCTTTCATTAACACCCCCAAATTTTCTGTCTCTATATACAGACGATCTCTTCAAATTAAATATGTGTATTAAGGGAGAGTGGGCAAGAAAATCTCACGCATAAAATCAAAAGCTGTTTCAGATTTCAGAAGATGGGCCCCCAAACTTGAGTCAAGAAGTCAGTATTGGGGGCGGCAGGATGGCTCAGTTGATTAGAGCGCGAGCTCTCAACAACAAGGTTGCCCGTTCAATTCCCACATGGGATGGTGGGCTGTGCCCCCTGCAACTAAAGATTGAAAACAGCGACTGGACTTGGAGCTGAGCTGTGCCCTCCACAGCCAGATTGAAGGACACCGACTTGGAGCTGATGGGCCCTGGAGAAACACACTGTTCCCCAATATTCCCCAATAAAATTTAAAGAAGTCAGTATTTTACTGTTTTTATCACATGATACTAAAACACAGAGGGCGCCAAAAAATGTATACATATTTTAAGACAAGAAAAAACTGTATTAAAATTGTAATGCTCAATATATATAGATAACAAAAGACAAATACAAGTCACGTTCAACTTCTGCAATTACAAGAGGGGCTCAAACTGGTTACTATCAATCAGCGTAATTTTAACACAGTTTTTTCCTTTCTTAAAATGTGTATACATTTTTTTGGCACCCTCTGTATATTAATTCGATCTTATATAACCTTGCTTCCTAAAACTAAACCCTCAGGGACTTCACGGGTAATAAGCATGTTTTCTTTGGAAGACTTCTGCACAGAAACATGATAATCTTTCTGATGTGTGAGAGGAAGCTGAAATTGTCAAGCTGCTGTTCAAGTACGGTACTTTGATTTTAGCCTGAGCCACAAAAGGAGCAAGCTAACGCTTAGAAAATACACAGCCCAGAAAGACACACTTCTTGTTCTAATGAAATATGTTCTGGAATGGCCAGTATTCCAAACAAATCTTTTCTAACTCGAAACACACCCAAAACAATGACTCCCCAATGAAGGAAGTGGCTGCACACTGCAATTCCACAGCCAAACAATTCTCTTCCAGAGCTTCCTGCAATCACAAAATGTTCTTGTCCAACTCACACATCAAACTACAAAAAATAACCTTCAAATGATTTCCTCAATATACACATAGACCACAGCAAGTAAACCAATGCATTTAATTAAATTGTAGGCTTTAAGATGTACATCCCTGCCTTCTCTTTCACAAATGTCATGAAGGCCCACACAAATACTCTGGTCCTCCCAAGCGTTCTGAAAAGCACTTTACAACAAATATACACAATCTTAAGTACTTTATTGACTAACACCACAGCAGCTCCTTTACATCACAATGTCAATGTTATATTTTAAAAACGTTGTTCTTACACAGGCTAGAAATCCCTTTTATACTTTATGAACAGTTATGGTAGACCACTGCCAAAAAATTTCCCAATTTCCTTTTTTCCTCTCATCTAACTTGTTTCAGAGGTTGTCTCTAAGCATTATTTAGCTACTAAGTGACAGTATAGCTTAAAAAAAAAAAAAAGTAAAACATAGGAACAATGTAGTATTTTAATTTGCAGATGTGAGAGCTGAAAGTGGCTCTGGAGACCTTCTAGACCAGGGTTGGCAGAGATGCAGTGCCCCCATATCATGCCCAGGTGGACATCAATAATCAACATGATCCTTTCCTACTTTATACTATTCTAACTGCCAAGATATGTGAATCTGACATAAAAACTCACCTCCAAAAATAAGCTAAATCAGGGTGCTTATTCACATTACAGCTGAGCTTATATAGCACTCTAAAACAACAAATTTTATCGGGTGATATATATTTTAAATTATACTTCATTCTGACATTGATTTACAAATACTATCTGAAGGCACATGCTCATTATTCAAATTCACTTAGTATAGCTGTTAGACTTACTATCCATAGAAAAAGAACTTGGAAAGACAGTATTTTCAAAATGTTTACCTACTTACTAGTTTTAAACCCTGAAGGTAATCAGTACCTTTATCCTCTGCTAAACAATATATGGACCTAAGACACTTCAGCTCCAGTATTTTCATTCCCATGGTGCATATCATTGTTGTCTAGTGTTTTAGATCTACCTTGTTTTAATCACCCCAGAAGTAGTCTTTTTTTTTTTTTTTTAACAATCTGAGGCTTATAAAATATATACACGTTTCCCAACGTCTTTGTTCATCCTGGCTTCTAACATTCTATTTCTTCCTTCTGATTTCAATTCTTTCCTTTAGGTTTGTACATGGTAATCCCTCTCTTCCTCCATCTGAAAATGTCTTGCTCTCATTCTTGGATGACAATTTAAATGGATATAGATACCCTCGTGAACTGAAAGTATTATTCCATTATCTTCTGCCCTCTTCTACAAATAAGAACTCTTGTCAGTAGGTCTTCGTAGACAATCTAACTTTTTTACTTGATTCTCTTAAGATGTTTCTCTTCAACTCTGGAGTACACGGTAACTTATACGTAGATTTGTTTTGTATTTCCTGTCCATGATTCAGTGTGATTCTCCCAACATAAAAATGTGTCCTTCATCAGTTTAACTGCTATTATCTTTTCAAGCACTGGCTCTTTGCAATTCTGTTCTTCTAGACTCCTAACTGACATCCTGGACCTCCTCGTTCTATCCTGCATGTCTCTGAATTCCTTGGATGTTTTCAATCTCTTTGTTGCTCTATGCTACATTTAGGGCAATTATCTGAGATCTATCTTCACATTCACTAGTGCTCTCTTCAGCTTTCCCTAATCTGCTATTAACCACCCACTGTGGTTTTTAATTGCACTAAGTATGTTATATTTCTACAAGTTCCATTTGGTTCCTTTTCAAATCTTTCTAGTCTCATTTCATAGTGTACTATTATTTCTAGTCTTAAGTTCAATTAGTTCTAATGCACATATTTCATAATTTCTTTCAGACTTTTTATTTCCTTAAGTTCTTAGAGTGCAAATACTCCTGATTATTGTTTTTTCTGCCTCTTCAGAGTGGAGTCTTTCTTTACATTATTTCTAATTTATGACCATGAACTCATCTTTAGAGAAAATTGTTTTTCTGTGTGAACCTCATGCTTTTTCTGCTGCTTTTCACCTGTCCAAGGCCAGTTTTGAAGTGAATTTATTAGCTTCCTCCTATGCACAAGCAGCACTGTAGGTAACGAAAAGAGAGAAAATTGGTGGGTACTATCTATACTCATTATTTAGCTTCTAGATTTTTCTTTTTTACTTGAATGTTAAATTTTGGTTGTATGAGTCCAAAGGAATAGGTGTGCGGTAAAATCAGAATTGGAGAAGGCCAACTGGCTTTCACCCAAGAGGCCTCCCTGGAGCCCACCATCTTAGTGAATTCCCCATTGACCAGAATGTGACTGTAGCTCAGAAGGAGAGAAGGATCAGAGGACAAGTCATGCCAGTAACAGAGAGTGGAAGTGCCTCCCAGGGGAGGATGCACTTAATCAAGCTCTCAGAAACTGACAGCCTTTTAACTGGTGATGAAAACTCTAACTCTCCAGCACACTAAGGTATCTGCATAAGTACGACTCGCACAGCAGATAAACACGGGATGACATAAATGTTCAAAGGGCATTAGACGTATTAGCAGTGTTAGGTTATATACTCAGATCTTACAGGCCTATCTCTATCGGGTGATTCTCATCATTCTGAGAAAGATGAGAATCATTTTTCATCTGTAAATGCTGTCAAGTTTGTTAGCACTTCACTAGTGACAAAATACACCATAATATTTTTTTTAGTAATTATTAAGTATTTTGTAGTAAGTATTTCGAAATAGTTTCAAGCCTACAAAAACTTTGCAAGAATATTTTAAAGAATGTCCACATGCCTCTCATCCAGATACCCAGTTTCTCCAACACTCATCACCTTACCATCTTTGCTTCCTCTCTCTTTCTCTCTCTTCATACACATGCCTTAGAGTGATAGTTTGATTAATTATTTGTACTTTTATCATCTGAACTTTCTACTTAAATAATGTTTCAGTACTCTGTATGCCCAATGTCGTGATAGTAATCCATTTTTATTCTATTATACCACAAAAGGTACAGAAGATTGCAGTGAGCTTGTAGCAATATTAGGACATATTCCAGGCTTTGTTTTTAGAAATAAATTTCATTCATTTACATACACATTCATTCAACAAATACTTATTAGTAATTCAACAAACACTAATAATACAATTCTGCTAGATGTTAAATGCATGGTCAACAAAACAAACATGGTCCCAGCACTTACTGAATTTACAGAATATTTTTCTAAAATTTACTTCTACCATAAAATTTATAGCTAATCAGATCGTGGAGAATAGATTTTCCTACACTGCACATCATACTATCAATTTCTTAATCCTTCAAAAATTCGGTGTTTGTTAAGCGAAATCAGGACGTAATTAGAATATTAACAATTTCTATGACTCAATAGATCAAGTAAGTTGTATATCATTTCAAACAGCACATTAATACGAAATATTATTTTGCTGTCTGAAATATAAATCAATTGCTGGTATTATTATTTTAATGGTATAAGGAAAAAAATACAACTAAAAATAAAATCACCAGAGGGGTTTAAATTATATTATGCATTTTTTTGCACTTTAATTTATTCTGTACAGGAGCAGTAAATAGTTACCCATGTTCTTCTCCCACCCCCTACTCCCCTCTTCCCATCACCTCTCTTCCTCCCCACACAGACCACAGGTAACATTTTAAAAAGTAAATCTACTTCCCATGATGGCAACTGCTGAATGTGTAGTGCAACATACACCTTTAAATAGAACAGTATGGGGGAAACTTGTTTTAAATTAGTTAGCTAAGGTCTTTGAAAGAGGTGAGACTACAGACCTCATTTGATAGACAAGAACCATAGCTGAAAAGAGGGCATTTTAGGCCAAAACATCTTGCCAGTAGATTGACAGGAAACACAATGGCTTAGTAGAAAGAATGTGTGCTTTGGAAGCAGGTGGACTTGGGTCTGAATTCTGGCCTACTCATTATTAATAGTGCATTTTTGCCCTCGGGCAAGTTACTAAGATTCTTTCCTTCTCTAAGGAAAATAAATGTCGAGAACACAACCCAACTTGAATTGTTAAAAGGATTAAAAATAACAAACCAACACATAGCCTGTGCTCCATCACTGGCACCAATGGAGAGGTCTGAGTGGGCTCTACTTCCTGGGACAGGGGCCATCTGTAAACCTCTCCCTTTCCGCTGTGTAACTATACCTCTGTTTGTTGAGGTCTTCTGCCCAGACTTTCTCCTTGGCGTGAAGAATCTCCAGCCTTCTTATTCTCGAATGGAGACCACTTGCTTCCATTGCAGAGGGGAAGCAGTGAGCTGAGAAAGTGGCTAAAACTATCAAAAACAACTCCGCTTTTACACAAACAAAATACTCATCATGCTGTTATTTCTCTTATCATGCTACATAGTTAAAACATCTTTTCCCCTATAATTATCACATTCATTTTCTGACAAACCAGATTTTTCTTGTAACTTAAAAATTAAAATTTTAAAGGAAGGTATCTTGTTTTCCCTGAACTCAATTACTCTAATTTCCTTTCCAACCAACCATTTACACCAATTTTTTTTAATAACTGCTCTTTTTTAAGGACGGCTATTATTTCAAATTAGAACTATTCTGATAAGTGACCTGACTGTAAAACTGGAGTTAGAACAGGCTGTTAAAATGTACACTCAGAGCAAGGTTAGCTGCTGCTAATGCAACAGACATGCCAAGACTTAGCTACAAGGAAAGTCAGACAAACTTTCTAGACACAGCCAAATCTAACAATTATTACAGCACTAATGGCCAAATCTAACAATTATTATAGCACTAATGACTCATGGCTAATGAGCAAACTTGGCAACTAAGTAGGTAAAAATTAGAAAAACACGGAGACTAAACAAAACCATATTCTATTATCTAATTGTTCTAGAGACTCAGCAAGGTCCCGGCATGAAGTGAACGAGCTATAGAAGCAGACTTGTGAACACGCACTCCCTCCCAGACCCCCAAATGGTACTCTACCCCAATCAGTTCCTCTCGCCCAGGAAGACGAGCAGAAATGGACTCGCGACTCTCCACGGCAAGAATCTCTGGAGCTCAAAGTGAGGAGAGGCCTGGTCCCAAGTCCACCAGTACATGCATAGCCAGATCGGAGTTATAATGCAGCCTCTGATTTTGTGCTCAAACAGGAGCTGTGTTCCCTTTCAACGAGTGGACTGAGGATTTCAAGATCTCTTTCTGTTCAAGCATGCCCTGAGTTTATTTGTTTGTTGCGGCATTTAGCACGCTATAAAAATATTCTGGAGCATTTCAGCCAAAACTCTCCCACAGTCCTTATGCTACCTTCCCAAACACAGCAGAGCCCTCTGAGTCTGCCCTGCCAGCCCCAGCTCCCTCTTCCTCCCATCTCCAACCCTGCCATGCTGGGGTATTGTCTGACTTTTTTGGTGTTTTTTGTTTTTTGTTTTTAATTTATTGGGGAATAGTGTGTTTTCCAGGACCCATCAGCTCCAAGTCAAGTCACTGTCTTCAATCTAGTTGTGGAGGGCACAGCTCACTGGCCCATGTGGGAATCGAACCGGCGACCTTGGTGTTATGAGCACTGTGCTCTAACCAATGGAGCCAACCATTGCCCTGACTTCTTTAACCCAGAACACACCTGCCCTCACAGCCTCCTTCCTTTTAGTCCTTCCTCTTCCTTCCATGGCCACACGCTTCCTTGCAGCCTGTGTATTCACTTGCTGTTTTCTTCTCTGTGTACGTTCCCTTCCAAACAATGTCTCTCATTACAAAGGACAGCAGCCAATCATAAAATCAGAATTTTAAAGTCATCCTGGCTTAGCCATCCTATCGCCAGTGTTTGCCATTCAGTTCTACCCACCTCAGTGATTAGCAGAGTCAGAGCCTATAGCTGAGTCTGTATTTACCTGAGGCAGTCACCTGTTTGTCACTTTTGTTTTCCTCACTGAACCTGAATGGAGAGAAAGCACCCGGGGACAATCTGTGTCCTTACACATGTCTTCTACTCTTTGCTCTAGGAAGGAGACTGCTTTATTTAACCAATGTATTTAAACTGTTTGTTTCCCATCTCAAAGGGCTTCTCAGAAGGTTTGTGAAAAGAAAGGCAAGAACAAGTATGAGGGCTTCTTTTACTCATGAAACTCAGGTTTGGAGCAATAAATCTCTTTGGATGCTGGACAACCAGTGACTGCTGCCTCCCGGATGGATGTGTAACAAGGAATTGCTGGGAGGGACAAACAGCCCGTGGGCAGAGGTGGACAGAAAACAAGAGAAGTGAAGATGTCGTGTGTCCTGACCCCAGACCAAATCTGAAACTTAGAATCTACCTCAAATCTTTCCTTCTCTCTTCCTTCCCCCAAACATCATGTCTTCACAACCTGACTAAAAAGAATATCTCCACAGATGCATTTCACAGACCACTACAATGCCTGCTGCCATAGCTCATGTCACATTGAGTTGGAATACATGAGTAAAGCATAGTAAGAAATAAAAATGCCAGTGACAGTGGCAAATCTGGGAGGGGGCTGCCGTACCCCTCAAGAAGGGATGTCCTGTGGGTCATAACAGTCTATGCACCCCCCCCACACACACACACACAGACACAGGGTGCCAGAGGAAGTTCTCAGGGGAGTAGAAACACTCGGTGATTCCTTGCATTCAAATTTTCCAAGTCTATCTACCTTCTAGCCCTAGACTGCAGACAGAGCAAAGAGGCTACCTCCTGCCCAGGCTAGTGCTGGAATGATGGGGGGCGGGGGGGATTACCATAAAGAAAAACAGACAACAAGACAAACAGTAGTGCTGGAAACAGAAGTCAGCCATGCTTCTGTAGGTGAGAGCTTCCTTTCCACAGGAGTTCTGGGGCGAGGCAGGAATGGGCATGGGGCAGGCTCAGGGAGATGGAACAAAGAACTGACCCCTCCAGTTCCTTCCCCAGCGTCTTCCTTCCCCTCTTTTTTCCCACAAGAAACAGGACCTTTATGGCTGGGTGTCTCAGCAGAGGGTTGGACCCACTAGCTAAACCAAGAACATGGGCTCTGTGTCTGGAGAAAATCCCAGTGTGCGTGTTAGAGAAGAGTTAACGGTAGTCTGGGACCTCCATAGGAGAAAAGGCAATTCCCCACGGGGGTAAAGTGCACTGAGGGGCACCACCCTCCTTTCTTTGACAATTATGGAAGGAAGGAGGGTCTGCCTGCTACTTACAAAAGGCCTATTTTGAAAGCTGTCTCTGCAACCACAGAGAATTTCAAAGTCAATGCTCCCAGCTTATCAATGGTGTTCTTAATTCATTAAAGCAAACCGCCAAGTGAGGATCACAAGTTATTTGAGGAAAACCGGAATATGAAAGAAAAGGGCCATAATGAACAAACAGAACAACTGGCCCCAGAGGAACCATAATTTGTGGGACAGAAGAACCCTTTAAAAAAAAAATTATAATTGTGTATCTTAAGGCAGATTTGAAATAATACTGTGCCCATAAAGCAAGACCAGGATGCTATGAAAAAGAAGCAGAGAAAAAGAGCTCTCGACAAGCGAAAAATAAATTTAAAATGATTGCTGAAAAGAAACTTCAATGGATTTGGGGAGCAAAAGGAACCATGCTAAATACCAAGGTTGTGAGCTGGAATATTGAAAAACATCACAGAAGGAAACAAAAAGTTAAGCGACATGGGTACTATACATCCAGAGGCTTAATGTCCGTTCACAAGGGGCAGGGGGACAACCAGAGCATGAAGATAGTTTCCCCCAGCTGACCAGAGACGAGCCACCAAGCTGAAAGGGCCCCACCAGCATTCAGGTGGATGAACGGAAAACAGCCCGATGCTGTGAATGCAGCATCACCCACACTCCCCTTCACACCCAAAGGGCTGTGCAATGTGGCCGTACCATGAACTTCCGAAACTGAAGATGGTCACGTGGTTCAGTGGCAAGAGAACCAAACCATGAGAATACGTTACTACTGATCTTGGCTCTAGGACAACTTGTGTGATTGTGCAGGATGTGTAACCTCTTCTGTCCATCTCCTCTGGAAGAAGGAGATAGTCACAGGCATACCTTGTCACAACTTTCCCCGGCTGTGTTGACAATATGTATGCAAATAATCTAGCAAGCCAGAAGAGCTGTACAAACCTAAAATGTTACTGGCAGCATTATACTTGTGTGCATACATAGGGATTGTTAAGGATTGAATGTTTGTGTCCCCTTAAAATTCATACATTGAAACCCTACCCACCTGCAATGTGATGGTATTAGAAGGTGGGGCCTTCGGGAGGTGATTAGATTTAGATGATGTCACGAGGGTGGAGCCCCTATATGACGGGATTAGTGCCCTTAAAAGAAGAGACCAGAGAGATTCTTGTCCCTCTCTCGCTACCAAATGAGAGCACAGTAAGAAGGCTGCCAGCTATGAACCAGAAAAGGGGCCTCACCAGACACCCAATTTGCTGGCACCTTGATCTTGGACTTCCAGCCTCCAGAACTGTAAGAAATAAATGTTAAGCTACCCAGTCTGTGGTATTCTGTTATAGCAGCCCGAACTGACTACGGTAGGGATATAATTTAAAGTATGCTTCACATTTATTGTTGCATATGAATATTTCAGCTGAGATTCACTGCATCATATCACAACAATCTGATTTTCTGTAATCTTTCAAAACGAAGCCATGCCCCTCAAGTACACAGTGGCACAAACTCTCTAGGCTAAGAAGCCTTTCCTGTGATGTTTCCTGTATCTAGGCTCTAGTACCATGTTTCCCCGAGAATAAGACCTAGCCGGACAATCAGCTCTAATGCATCTTTTGGAGCAAAAATTTATATAAGACCTGGTATTATATTATTATATTATATTATATTATATTATATTATATTATACTATACTATACTATACTATACTATGTTATATAAGACAGGTTTTATATTAACTTGCGCTCCAAAAGACGCATTAGAGCTGATGGTCTGGCTAGGTCTTATTTTCGGGGAAACTGGGTATCAGTACTTCAAATGAGAACAAAGAGACCAAGGGGCTGTCAGAAGATCTTGGGTCAATTCCACGCTTATAACTAACTAGCTGACAACCCGGAAGAAATGCTGGGCTTCGGAGTCTTCTGAAAACTGTTGGACGAGACCCGTGGGAGTCCCTCTGGCTGCACAGAATCACCTGGGGGGGCTCCTAAAACACAGTGGGCCTAGGCCCCACCCCCAGAGGTTCTGAGTAGCTGGTCTGGGATGAGACCAAGGGAGTCTTCATTTTAAACTCCCCAGATGACTCTGGATGTGTAGCCAGTGCTGAGAACCATTGGACAGGACGTTCTCTAAAAGCCCCTCTAGCTCCACAGAGGCAGCCGAACCTGGTTTTGCATCCACTTCCTGCCTCTTCCCATCCATGTGACTTAGTCTCTTATCCTGCCAGAGTCCCGCCTCCCTCACTTGTAAATGGAGATAATCATTCTGGCCCCATAATGTGTGAAGGGAGAAATAAAATTATGCAAGTAAAGAACCTGGGTACAGCAATGGGTACTTAGGTGACCACAAAATGTAATTATCGCTATTACAATTCTCTAATTAAAGTTAACTGAAGAGATAAGTCAGTGACATCCTTAAGATCCCTGCTAAAATAGGTTAACCAGTGGGATCGTGCTTGCAATTTAAACCCAGTTAAGAAGGCAGCTGCTCAGGGATGAGCTGGGGTGTCACACATACAGTGTGCCAAGCCCTGGAAGGGCTAGCGGGGGAGGGCAGCCGTCTACAACAGGGCCAGAGCTCACGCCCCTTGGGAGGCTGCAGGAAAAGGCTTTCCTCTCCCAAAACGAACGAACACTGTAGATAAAAAGACTAGGGAGAAAGAGAACAGAGCTGTAACCCTGGCTTCTAGCCAATCTGCCAGGGTGAGGAAACACATTCCAATACAAAACTGTTTCAACTGAGACCATTTGTTAATTTATTTGAAAGCAATTTGGTGCCAGCATGCCACTTATTTTCCTTTCATGCTAAAAATAAAAATTTCCAAACTGACCTAATTGGGACTAACATCACACTGGTAATGGGAATACCTCGGATGAAGAAGGAAAAAGTATGGAGAAGTTAATTTTAAAACAAACCTAATTGTTCATATTTCAACTAAAGGATTTTAAGAATTCAGACTCAAGTGTGTTTATATACCAAGAATTCACTGGTAATGGAGTTTATAAATTTTAGGCACTCGTTTGAAAATAGTTATGAGCAAATCAAATGCTGTGACATGAGCATGCAAACTATTTTTTATCTGGCATGATTCTTTTTCAAAAGTCTCCCTTCGCCTACTAATCACACTCAGAAAGTCAGAACAATACAAAATTCCTCTTTGTTTTACTCATCCTTAACATCATTTTTTCCACCACACCCTTTTTCTTTGGAGGACGGATCAAGCCAAAAATAATTTGGCTAAATCCAAACCTATGGAAATGCCTGCCACATTTAAAGGAACAGATTTTGAATTCATTTTAATTTCATCTTTCCAGAGTCTAAAATAAGCACAGGAGCCTTCAATGCACTTCAGAAATGAACAAGTTTTATAGTTTTCCCCAAATCTCTGGGGGGAGAAAAAAAAACCTGATATTTTTTTCTTCTATTATTCAAGTGGCCGGAAACAGCATAAAAGCCCTATTTGAACCATAACGGGGTTTAATTGGCTTAGAGACCTTGTTTTTCACTTTTAATTTAGGATTCAAATTTTGGCTTTGTCCAAGAAGTGAAAATGCATTTGGCAATACCTCCCCGTGCCCACTTGGCATGTGAACCATGGGCAATCTGGACCCTGAAATCTACATCTGAAAATAAGGGATCTGGCCCCATGGAAGAGGCTGAAGAGCAGCTGCCCTTCCTCTGTACCAGGCTCCCTCAGTGTAATGAATTCCGCTGCGAAAAAGAACGTGGCACATTCTCTGATTTTGGCCTCCATTTTCATGATATGAAATATATACATATTTTCTACTTCTGAAAGCTCCATTTCTCCTACCCCCAGAAAATATTACGCTATTACTGGAGGTAAAGCCAATAAGAAAAGCAGGAGTCCACCACTGCTTCCTCCGCATGTGTTATGCCTCATTAGATACATGTCTTCTTGCCTGACATTCTGCAAGTTGCTTCCAAGGAGTCCATCTGGTCACAAAGCGATGCTTTTAATGACAAAGGCTCCCTAACAGCTCCATTAAAGGCCTGAGTGACACTACGGAATTCCCATAGGTAATGCGATTATTCTAATCCCTGATTGATGAAGTATTTACCTAAGGAAGGAAACAGATATAAAGACTAATCAGAGTGTGTGGGGGGAGGGGGAAGATGAGAAAGTAACTGCCAGACAAAGAAGATTATGCATCTTCTTTGACATAAGAATACCGCAAGGGTCATAATTATCATGGAAATTTTATACAATGTCTTAAAAAATGCCTCCAAAATTTTATAATGTAACAGTCCAGGCGAGAAATTCAGAGTTAACTGGTTTTGGTCAAAGGCCATTTCGTAATACTAAATCACAGTACAAATTATTGCCAAATTGAAGTTTGGAAAAACGGTTAAATTCAACATGGACTAGAGTCAGTTTAAACTGCATAAACCATATTCCGTCCCTTGGGGCTTCGTAGCTACTTGTCACTCTGCTCAATGTAACATATTTTTTCTAAATCTTTTTGCTTCTGAGAATAAAGCTCGGAAAAAGTAAGCAGCCGGCTGCAGGCCATCCCTGCTTTATTCTGCCTCTCAATCTGGAATACAGACAAGTTACAACAAACTAATGAAGTGTAAGCTTCAGGGTTCCTTCGAAAGCCCTGGGAAGGGCCCCCAGATGTGTTCACAAGTATTTGTGTAGAAGTTAGAGAAGAAACAACAAAAATTAACACACCAAAAGAAAAAGAAAAATTACAGAAGACCTTTTTGTATTCTTTTTCTTAAAGATAACTCCAAATAGCATGAACTTGAGCTCCAACAAAACGTGGATCGCCCTTGGACCTCTACCCACTTCTCACAGCCTGTACCTAGTCATCCAACAGCTTCTGGAAACGTCAAGGGCAACAAAGAAGTAGCTACTCCTCAGGATACCACATGGACACCAGGATTCTGGGTTCCAGACAGGGCCCAGACAAGACTTCAAGGACTTTATTTCTCGGGTTGGGGGAAGGGCAGAGGAAAAAAGGGGAGGGACCTTGATTATTGCCAAAGACAATGAAAACACAATCTGGCAATGAAATTTTTCTCATGCGACTGACCAAACATGACTCTTAAATTGAAAACTCAATATATGTTCATTTAACTCCCCATGGTAAAACAGTATTCAAAGGGACATGGCTTTTTTTAAAAATGATTTTTATTTACTTATTTATTTTTAATGGTCATAAAATACATATTACAAAATTTTCCATCTTAACCATTATTAAATGTACAGTTCCGTGCCATTAAGCATATTCACACTGTTGTGTAAAACTGAAATTCTACACCCATCAAACACTAACCCCATTCCTCCCTCCCCCAGCCTTTGGCAATCATCCTTCTACTTTCTGTCTTTATGAATTTGGCTATTCTAGGTCCCTCACGTAAGTGGAATCATATAGTATTTGTTGTTTTGCCACTGGCTGATTTCACTTAGCATAACATCCTCGAAGGAGAGCAGAATGTGTGACCCCAAAATGTGTCATTTTGGCATACGGATTATTTTGAGTTGAAGGCAATCAAAATTCTGCAGCTCAAGAGAAACTTCTGCTCCTCAATACTCGAAGAATCTAAACTGGGGGTCCTGCCCAGGATGCGAGTTAATATCAGAGATCAACCTTATCTGAGTAACCCATCTGTGTGGCAGGACAAACATCTATTCTTCCTATTGTGGAATGAATTGCCCTCATCCCTTTGAGGCCCTTATCCCCTTATCCCCTCATTTAGCTCAGGTTGTGGTATATCCCTCATTTTACCTTTCTGTCTCTGAACCTGTCTGTGGGATCTTTGACTCTCTCATGTATGTGGGGTTCCTATACATACATAACAAAATTTGTTATTCTCCTATTAATCTGTCTCATGTCAACTTGATTACAGGCATACCTCGGAGATATTGTGGGATCATTTCCAGACCACCACAGCAACGCAAGTATCACAATAAAGCAAGTCGTAATCTTTGCACTGCTGGAGGGTCTTGCCTTCAGTTTCTAAAAAAATGCAACATCTGTGAAGTGCAATAAAGCAAAGCACAATAAAACAAGGTGTGCCTGTATTAGAACAGTGGAAAGAACCCTTCTAGGGTATAGGAAAACTCTTCTCCCCAACATCTTGCAGGTTCATCTGTGTTGTAGCATGTGTCAGAATTTATTTTTAAGGCTGAATAATATTCCATTGTTGGTATATACCATAATTCGTTTATTCATTCATCTCTCCATGAACAATTGGGTTGCTTCTGATTTTGGCAATCGTAACGTTGTTGTGAATATGGATATACAAATAGCTGTTTGAATCCCTGCTTTCAATTTTTTGGAGTGTATACCCATAAACAGAATTGCTTGATCGTATGTTAATTCTATTTTTAATTTTTTAAGGAACCACCATACCGTTCTCTAAAGTGGCGGCACCATTCTATATTGCCACCAACAGTGCACAAGGGTTCTGACTTCTCATCTTTACCAACAGTTATGACTTGGGGTTTTTGTGGTTTGGGGGAATTTTTTTGGTAATGGCCTTCCTGATGGGTATGAGGTGATCTCACTGTGGTTTTGGTTTACATTTCCCCAATAATTAGCGATTTGAGCATCTATTTATGTGCTTATTAGCCATCTGTACATCTTTCTCTGGAAAAATGTGCATTCAGGTCCTTTGCCAAGGGAGACATAGTTTTTGCTCAACATCTTGCCCCTCACGTTGAATGCTAGCCTGTACCAACTTCCTGAATCCACTTATGGTAAATATGCCATAAGTTAGGGAAAAACACCTTACAAGTACGTAGAGAAGTAGGAACTGACCGCATTTATAAACAATGATTGGGTTTGATTGCATTCTTAAAGAAGAGGTCTTTGGTTCTATAACTATGACAAGAGCTCATGTGTACTAGAAAATTGTGTGCCAAGCATTGTAACTCAATGCTTTACATACCTTGCCCCATTTAATTCTCACAATATTGCTAAGAACACAATTATTAGTTCTTTGAAGGATGAAAAAAACTGAGGTTTGAAATAACTAAAGTAATTCACCCCAAATCAGAGATAGGGAATTGACGAGTTGGAATTCAGACTCGCACTGCAGAATTCGGGAAGTCCACGTTTTAAACCATTAGATTCTGCTGACCTAGTACATTCAATACACGAACACAAGGATTGTGAATGTGGTGTGCGAAGCAAAGAGCAACACTTTGGGGGGAAAAGTGAAACTCACAGGCCTGGTACGACCATCTTTTATAGACTGAATATTTGTGCCCCACCCCCAAATTCATATGTTGAAATTCTAAGCCCTAATGTGATGGTATTAGGAGGTGGTACTTTGAGCAGGTGAATCGGTCACGAGAGTGAAGTCCTCATGAATGGGATTAGTGCCCTTATAAAAGAGACCAAGAAAGCTCTCTGACTCTTCTGCGAGGACACAGATCAAAGCTGATCATCTGTGAACCAGAAAGCAGTTCTCACCTGATACCAAACCTGCCATTGCCTTGATCTCCGACTCCCCAGACTACAGAATTGTGTAAAATAAATGTTTGTTGTTTAAGCCACCAGTTATGGTATTTTTGTTACAAGAGCCTAAACTAAGACATCATCTGCTATGGCTCCCTATAGCTTTTCATCTTTCCAGAAGTTTCTTTAATGAATTTGATAGTCCTGAGCTGCATGTCAAGCCTGGATGAGTTCCACCTGGGCTCAGTGACCGCTGGAGGAGCCCATGCATGACCGTTAGAATCATAAACAGCAGCATCGTGTGGTGTTTCTCTAGAAAATACAAGGACAACTTCAGACATAAAGGAAGACAGCTCAGTCACTAAAATCTAGGCTTTCTGCATCAAAGGGAAAAATGTACAAATGGTAGCAATATCAGTAACCATGCTGTGTTCCTATCTCATTCCAGTCCCTGGAAAGAGGCATGTCTAAGGAAGTAGGGTTACTGCACAGAGCACGGCAGAGGTCCCCACCTACAGAAGCAGCCCCCCCCAGAAGAGAGCTGGAGCTGGCAGTGACAAAACAGCAAAAACATTCTTGTCACCTTACACAGTATGCTTTCTTTATGCACTCGAATCCTTATGCTGGAGGCGAGGGGAATTCAGGAGAAGCAAATGTGAGCAGTGCCCCTAGAGATGTGCAAGGTGGAGGCCCTGAATTCATAAATGTGGTGACTCGGGGATATCGTGGCCTCGCTCTTCCCAAGCATCACTCATCCTAGGAGAGCCCAGCAGAGAGCCCGCATTTGTCATTTTCCCTGATTACTACCTACGGCTGCAAAATATAATGTCTATCAAAGCAACTGTAATCAAGACTAAATATTTCCTGAAGTGCCTCGTTAGTGCAGTAGGTAGCATGTCAGTCTCTTAAATATTTGCTGAGTACATACCATGAACCTTAACTTACTGTACTAGGTACTTCAGAGTTTAAAGCGATGTATGAAATCTGCTCTGAAAGTGATTTATGACATCACCTAACGAGCCTGTATTTCAGATTGGAAGTCTACATATGCTATTCATCTAATAGATTATATATTACATATACTAGATTATATATAGTATATATAATAAAGATTGCATATATACATTGTATCTATTACACATATAATAAATTTTTTACACGTTAAATATAATAAAAGATACTTTAGATATCTTTAAACCCATAAATGTGCAAGGTGACTCTATGGGAAATCATGTGACATATGCAATGAGTACATAAGAAAAAGAGGGAGAAATAACCCACTCTGGCTTGGTCGGCATCAGCCTGCCGGACAAGCATGTTGTAAGAATCCATGCTCTAAATTCTGCCCATCAAAGTTAGTTAATTTTTTTCAAATATTTAACATGATAAATATAAAATGCTTAGTAATGAAGTTAAGGAAAGCTCACTTATTAAGCTGAAAAATGCCATAGTACAACTGAAAGCTCTCTTCACAGGAGAGTACATGGTTGGGAACATAGTTTGTCCTTTGCATTGGCATCAAAAAGATCAAAATTATAATCATATGTTTTTTAAAATGAAAGTATGTCCATATACCTCAATAAAGGTATTTTTTTTAAGTGTATCCATCTTTGAGCAAATCCCAGATTTATATAAAATTACCATATTTTCTGAAAAATAAGAACTAGCCAGACAATCAGCTCTAATGCATCTTTGGGAGCAAAAATTAATATAAGATCCAGTCTTATTTTACTATAAGACCAGGTATTATATAATATAATGTCATATAATATAATATAATATATATAATGTAAAATATAATACCAGGTCTTACATAAGGCCGACCAGGTCTTAATATAATAAAAAACCGGGCCTATAATAAATATAAACATAATATAACATAATACCAGGTCTAATAATTTTTGCTCCAAAAGACGGTTTAGAACTGATTGTCCAGCTAGGTCTTATTTTCAGGGAAACAGGGTACAAATTAGCACCCACTTTACACCAGGATTTCTAAATATAGACAGATTTACTACATCATTTAAAATATGATTCTAATTGCTAGCATCCATGTGATTGAGCTTGGCATCAGATCCTTCCTCAGTTGAACCCAGGTGAACCTCCCCCAGTAACACACAGGTGAACCCCCAGCTGGCAGCAGCCCTGGCCAACAGAACGACAACCTCATGACACACCCTGAGCCAGAGGCAGCCAGCTCTTCTGGGCCCAGATTCCTGACCCACAGAAACTATAAGCGAGTACATATGTGTTGTTTTGAGCCTCTAACTATTGGAGTAATTTGTTACACAGTAATAGATAACTAATACCGTTACCCTTTTGAAAATTATCTTAACAATGCTAAAGGTACAATACTTGAAAAATACTTGACTACATCATAAAAATGGCAGCGTGAGGTGAGCCTCTTGAAATCTCCCCTGGAATTTAAAACAAATTGAACAACTATAATTCCACAAAGGACTCCCTGCACAGCAGACCAGCAAGACTAAGAGGCACACAACTGAAATCATCTAAAGGTGGGCAAATTGGGCGAGCAGGGGAGGAGGGGAGAAGTGCGGGGAAGGGGCCATGTGAACCCAGGAGCAGACCTGAGCTTGGAGCTCTGAGCTCCTTGCATTCCAGAACTACCACAGCTGTGGGACAGGGAAGAACTCAGACTGCAAGCACTCCACTTATAGCCCACAAGGCTGAGGGGACAGCATATAACACAGCTGAACCTAAAGCTCACAGCAGAGACCTTGGAGCAAAGACTGAGGGAAAAAGGGTGAAAACAGCTATTTAAGCCCTCAATGCCAAGCAGAGGACAGAAGGCATAGGCACTGATCCTAGCTGGCCCCTCCTTACCCTCCCAGAGCTCGCCCCACTCCCACCTTCCCAGTGCTAAAAGCAGAACAATAGCAGTGTTGGATCAAAAAACCAGAATATTTGCAGTTCTGAGAACTGTGGCCCACAGCCACAGACCTGCAGGTCAACTAGTTTCAGTGAAGAGGAGGGAGCCTTGGCTGCAGGGCTGGCTGTGCTGGTGGTTGCTGCCATTGCTCAGGGCCACCTGTCACAACCCACCCCGTCCCTGCCCCCACCTATCTAGGTGGATCCCTGCAGGAGTAAACAGAGTGGCTGAAACACACAGGTTCTGAAACTGGTGCAGGAAGAGCTTTGGAACTTCAGAAGTTCTCCACATCCCCCCACAGAGGTGGTGCCCTGTGATCCAGATGACCTGTTCACAGAGGAGAGCCTGCTTTCCAGGGAATCCCCCGATTGTGTGAGAAGCCAGAACAGTGCAGAGAAAATATAACACTACAGTGTGAGAGAGAATTAAAGGCTGCAGTTGGAAAGAAAATAAAATATTCCACCAACACCAACCGGAAAACAAAAGAAAGACCTCTTTCCATAAACCTGTTGCAGAACCCACTCCTGTAGATGTCTAGTAAGAAAAATAATAAATCATTAATTGCAATGAATAACCAAGGTAACAAGGCAGCTCAGAAAGAAAATGAAAAGTCTAAAGAAAATGAACTTAAAGACATGGAAATATACGACTTAAATGACAGAGAATTCAAGATTGCAGTTCTGAAAAAACTCAATGAAACGCAAGAAAATGCAGAGTTTAATGAATTCAGAAACACAATCAAAGAACAAAATGAACATTTTACCAAAGAGATTGAAATTTTTAAAAAGAACCAAATAGAATGTCTGGAGATTAAGAACTCAATAAAAGAAATGAATAATGAACCAGTCAGCTTAGGTAATAGAGTTGACCAGATGGAGGAAAGAATCAGTGATACAGAAGATAGAATCTGGAAATGACACAGATGGAAGAAGAGAGAGACTTGAGAGTTAAAAGAAGTGAAAGAACTCTACAAGAACTTTCTGACTCCATCAGAAAGATCAATGTAAGAAAAATGGGCATACCAGAAGGAGAAGAAAGGGAGAAGGGAACAGAGAGTATATTCAAACAAATAGTCGACGAGAACTTCCCAAACTGGTGGGAAGAACTAGATCCCCGAATCCTAAAAGCAAAGAGAACACCTAATTACATCAACCCCAACAGGCCTTCTCCAAGGCACATTGTATTGAAGCTGTCAAAAATTAACTGCAAAGAAAGAATCCTCCAGGCAGCCAGGGAAAAAGACAGTAACCTACAAAGCAAAGCCCACTAGCTTATCATCAGATTTCTCAGCAGAAATTCTATAAGCCAGGAGGGAGTGGAAGCAAATATTCAAACTATTGAAAGAGAGAAATTATGAGCCAAGAATGATATATCCAGCAAAGATATCCTTTAGATACGAAGGAGGAAAAAAGACCTTTCCAATATACAGAAACTGAGAGAATTTTCTAACACATGACCTGCACTACAAGAAACACTGAAGGCTATTCGACCTGAAACAAAAAAGAAAAAAAAAATACAAAACCATGAGTAATATCATGAACAGACAGAAGCAGGATATGGCAAGCTCTACACCAAATAGGACACTATACACTTAAATACAACATACAGGGTAAAGAAGGGGGGACTTTTAAAAAGAGGAAAAAGACAACTTGCTACTGCAGCGCAGAAATCAACTCACAGCATGAATAGGGATAATTTGTGACAACAACAAAAAACGGGGTGAGAGAGTAAACGTCTGAGCCAGCAAAAAGGAATGGAGAAAGCAAGCATACTGAAGAAAAGGGAATATTTTAAATATGAAACTTTCTTTTACATAAACTTAATGGTAACCACTAAAGAAAAAAAAAAACATCCAGAACTGAAATATATAACATGAAAAAAGAAGAAATAGAGGGGAAAATCATAGAATACCACCACACTGAAATAACAGACAGCAACAAAAAGGCAAAGAAACAATGGAGACACCATCCTACCAGAAAACCAGAGACAGAATGATAGGAAATTCTCATATATCGATAATCACCCTAAATGTAAATAGACTGAACTCATCAATGAAATGGCACACAGTAGCAGATTGGATCAAGAAACTAAACCCAACCCTTTGCTGCCTGCAAGAGACACATCTCAGCTACAAGGAAAAATAAAGACTCATAGTAAAAGGGTGGAAACTGACATGCTAAGGAAATGGTATTCAGAGTAAACCAGGTACATCCATAATGTTATCAGATGAAACAGACTTCAGGATAAAAAAGGTAACAAGAGACGAAGATGGACATTTCATAATGATAAAGGGGACTATACAACAAGAAGGCATAACAGTCATCAATATTTATGCCCCCAATCAGGAAGCACCAAAATATACCAAGTAACTATTAACAGAACTAAAGGGAGAAATTGACCAAAACGCAATTACTGTAGGGGACCTAAATACATCATTGACAGCTATGAGTAGATCACCCAAACAGAAAATAAATGACAAAATAGCAGCCCTAAATGACACATTAGATGACATGGACATAATGGACATTTATAGAACAGTTCATCCCAGAACTTCAGACTATACATTCTTTTCTAGTGTACATGGAACATTCTCAAGGACAGACCACATATTGGGACATAAAACTAGCCTCAGCAAGTTTAAGAAGATTGAAATCATACCAAGCATAGTCTCTGATCACAAGGCTTTGAAATTGGATATCAACTACAAAAAGAAAGCAGGAAAAACCACAAATACTTGGGAGATTAAACAACATACTCTTAAAGAATGACCGGGTCAAAGAAGAAATTAGAGGAGAGATCAAAAGATACATAGAAACAAATGAGAATGAAAATACATCCTACCAAAATTTTTGGGATGCAGCGAAAGCAGTTTTAAGAGGGAAATTTATATCATTACAGGCCTATCACAAGAGAGAATAGAAATCCCAAATAAATAACCTCACGTTATACCTTAAAAAACTAGAAAAAGAAGAACGAATGAAACCCAAAGTCAGCAAAACGAAGGAAATAATCAAAATCTGAGCAGAACTAAGTGAAATAGAGAACAAAAAGACAATAGAAAAAATTAGTGCAACAAAGAGTTGGTTCTTCGAAAAGATTAACAAAATTGACAAACCCTTGGCTAGACTCACTAAGGTAAAAAGAGAAAAGACACAAATAAACAAAATCAGAAATGAAAGAGGGGAAGTTATCACGGATGCCACAGAAATACAAAGGTTCATCCAAGAATACTATGAAGGACTGTATGCCACCAAATTCAATAACCTAGAAGAAATGGACAAGTTCTTAGAAACATATATTCTTCCTAGGCTGAATCATGAAGAATTGGAAAATCTAAATAGACTGATCAACAGTAAGAAAATTGAATCAGTCACCTGAAACCTTCCCCAAAGCAAAAGTCTGGGACCAGATGGCTTCACTAGTAAATTCTACCAAACATTGAAAGAGGATCTGAAACCTGTCTTACTCAAATTCTTCCAAAAAATTGAAGAAGAGACAATACTCCCTAACTCATGTTATGAGGCCAACATTACCCTGATACTAAAACCTGGTAAGGATAACACAAAAAAAGAAAATTACAGACCAATATCTCTAATGAATACCGATGCAAAACCCCTAAACAAAATTCTAGCAAATTGAATGCAACAATGCATTAAAAAGATTATACATCGTGACCAAATGGGATTCATCCCAGGGGCACAAGGATGGTTTAACATACACAACTCGATCAATGTGATACACCACAAAAAAAAAAAAAATAAAGGACAAAAATCATATGATTACATCAATAGATGCAGAAAAAGTGTTTGACAAGCTACAACATCCATTTATGATTTAACATTCAATAAAATGGGTATAGAAGGAAATACCTTAACATAATAAAGGCTACATATGGCAAACCCTCAGCTAATATCATATTTAACAGTGAAAGACTGAAGCCCTTTGCTCTACGTTCAGGAACACGACAGGGCTGTCTCCTATCACCTCTGCTTTTCAACATAGTATTGGAAGTCCTAGCCAAAGCAATCAGGCAAGAGAAAGAAATAAAAAGGAAACAAATTGGTAATGAAAAAGTTAAACTGTCACTTTCTGCAGATGACATGATGCTATATATAGAATACCCTAAAGATGCCACCAAAAAGCTAATAGAAACAATACAAGCTATTAGAAACGAATACAGTAAAGTTGTTACAAAATTAACATACAAAAGTCCATTGCATTCCTATATACTAACAATGAAATCTCAGAAAAAAAAAATTCCTTTTGCAATTTCAACAGAATAAAATACCAGGAACAAACTTAACCAAGGATGTGAAAGACATATACTGAAAACTGTAAGATATTTTAAAAAGAAATTGAAGAAGACACAAAGAAATGGAAAGACATTCCGTGTTCATGGATTGGAAGAATCAACATAGTTAAAATGGCCATATTACACAAAGCAGCATACAGATTTAATGCAATCCCCATCAAAATGTCAATGGCATTTTTTAAAGAAATAGAACAAATCACCAGGTTTGTATGGAACCACAAAAAACCCCAAATAGCCAAAGCAATCCTAAGAAAAGAGAACAATACGGGAGGTATCACACTCCATGACTTTAGCTTGTACTACAGGGCAACAATAATCAAAACAATATAGTACTGGCAAAAAAACAGATGCACAGACCAATGGAATAGAATTGAGTACCCAAAACTAAACCCACATAAATATGGACAGATCATTTTGAACAAAGCCAAAAACATACAATGGAGAAAAGATAGCCTCTTCAATAAATGGTGCTGGGAGAATTGGAAAGCCACGTGCAAAAGAATGAAACTACTCTGCTATCTGTCACCATGTACCAAAAGTAACTCAAAATGGATCAAAGACCTAAGCATAAGACCAGAAACAATAAAATGCATAGAAGAAAACATAGGTACTAAACTTATGAACCTTAGGTTCAAAGAGCATTTTATGAATTTGACCCCAAAGGCGAAGGAAGTAAAAGTTAAAATAAATCAATGGGCCTATATCAAACTAAAAAGCTTCTGCACAGCAAAAGAAACCATCGACAAACTAAAGAGGCAACCAACTGAATGGAAGAAGATTTTTGCAAACAGTGCCTCCGATAAGGGGCTACTACCCAAAATACATAAGGAACTCATACAATTCAACAACAATCCAATTAAAAAATGGGCAGAGGACCTGAATAGACATTTCTCCAAAGAAGACATACAAATGGCCAACAGACATATGAAAAAATGTTCAACCTAAGTGATCATCAGAGAAATGCAAATAAAAACCACAAGACAAATAGTAACAAGTGTTGGAGAGGCTGTGGAGAAAAAGGAACCCTCATACACTGTTGGTGGGAATGCAGACTGGTGCTGCCGCTATGGAAGGGGGTGTGGAGGTTCCTCAAAAAATTAATAGAATAGAATTACCATATGACCCAGCAATTCCTCTCCTGGGTATCTACCAAAAAAAATCTGAAAACATTTATCTGTAAAGATATATGTGTTCCAATGTTCATTGTAGCTTTATTTACGGTGGTCAAGACATGGAAACAACCAAAGCATCCTTTGATAGATGAATGGATAAAGAAGTTGTGGTATATGTACACAATGGAATACTATTCTGCCATAGAAAAGATGAAATATCCATTTGCGACAGCATGGATGGATCTTGAGATTATGCTGAGCGAAGTATGACAGACAGAAAAAGTCGATAACATATACTTTCACTGATATGTGGTATATAAAACTGAAAACAACTACAGAACAAGACAAACAAATGAAGAAACAAAAACTCATAGACACAGACAACAGTCTAGTTATCAGAGGGTAAGGGGGCAAAGGGGTGGTAGATAAGGGTAAAGAAGATCCAATATATTGATGGAAAGAGAACTGACTCTGGGTGGTGAACGCCCAATGGGATTTATAGATGATGTGTTACAGAATCGTATGGCTGAAACCTGTGTAACTTTACTACCCTGTTTCCCTGAAAATAAGACCTAGCGGGACAATCAGCTCTAATGCATCTTTTGGAGCAAAAATTAATATAAGACCCGGTATTACATTATATTATATTATATTATATTATATTATATTATATTATATTATATTATATTATATTATATTATATTATATTATATTATTATTATATAAGACCCAGTCTTATATTATAGTAAAATAAGACCGTATCTTATATTAATTTTTACTCCCAAAAACGCATTAGAGCTGATTGTCCAGCTAGGTCTTATTTTCGGGGAAACAGGTGACAATTGTCACCCCAATGAACTTCAATTAAAAAAAAGATACAATACTTATATTTCAGTTTGTAAATGTCCATTTTAGACTTTGAAATATTCTTTATTATCCAGAAATAAGTATGCTGATGTCCAGTCCTACGATGGTGAGAGGTTTCCTATGGGGGTGGGATATTGTTTGGTGCAGCAGCGACATGGCATTCAGCCCAACCCACTGTCCTGTCCCATGTCCCTCACCACACCCGGGATGACTCTCCCAGACTGTTTGTTTCCCAGTTTTGTTTTTTACCTCTAGTTTCTGCTTCTAAATCTAGGATTTCTGAAAAAGCTTCCTTACTATCAAATGATACAACCCCTGCCCACCTCTCAGAGTTCCCCCTTCACCTCAACCAGCATTACCCATCGAGGGGACAGCACTGAAAACTGGGACAAACAGCAGAACACCAACAAGATAATTCTACTCCAGGGCCCTGAAGTAACACTTAGCAACAAGGAGGTCTGGAAGCCAGAGAAGTGAAGGTGGAGAAGGTGTCGGGTTGACATATAGGTGGAAACTTTCGCTTTGGTATACGACATCTTGCAGCTAATAAAGTTCTTCGTGTATATGTTACCTCTCATCCTCCCAAAAATCCTTTCTTCGTGGTCCTGCATCCACGAAGCAGTGAAGCTGGAATGTGAACTCATGTCTTTGGCCTAAAAATATTTCGCATATTGCTTCTGACAAAAATCCCTAATTCATACCAGAATCCCTATATAATCCATTACTTCTCATTGAACAAATGACAGTAAAAAGTACCGGTATCTTTCATCATATGTAGGAAACTATATAATAATGGAGTTTAGACTTAGAATTAAAGGAAGGTCAACTCCAATCTTTGTGACTACTATAAACACACTTCCCCGTCTATCCAGGAGATCTCTCAAAACCTCTGGGCAACCCACACATTCCCACACATCAGCACCCTCTCCAAGAGGAAGTTCTTTCTTTAAAAGGTAGCCTAAATCTCTCTATCCTGACTCAAGTCCATTTCCTTCTGACCTCTGCTCTATAGACCATATAACCTCCCTCCCACCACTCACACCTCTCTCACTTACTCTTCAGTTTTTAAAGTCTAAGTTTTACTTCTATAATCTCAATCATAAACATACTGGCTTCTTCTATCAGCACTGTCTTACTCAAGACCTCCACCACTTTGTTGGGCAGAGGGGGCAAAGGGCAAAGGAAACAAGCAAACGGTCCATGTTTCACTCCGCATTTTCTCTGCATCCTGCATCCCATCTCCAGCTAGCCACAAGGAAGACGGCTGAAGGGAAAGTGGAAATGTGGCATTCTGTGTCTCCCTGTTTGCCATCTACTCAAATGCAGACAACAATGAGAACAAAGAGCCAGTCTCTTTAACCCCAGGCTTCCCATCTCAGAGACAAGAGAGAAAGGTCAGGCAAAACCCAGTCCACACAGAACCAGTTGGCAGATGGGTCAGAGGGCACCAGGGGGCTGAAACGCTCCTCAGAACAGGTGGGTAATCTGAAGCATGGTGAGGGTGAAGGCTTAATAAAGCGTGGAGCAGTCAGGGACTTTTCTTAAACTTACATTGAGCCTTATTATGCAGGTGCGTTCACTTTGGAAAAATTCGCAGAGCCCCTCACTATGATTTTCTGCCTTTCATACTTCAATAAAAAGGTTTTTAAAGGTTCCTTACTTAGCAATTCAGCAAGGGAGAAAATTCTACAAGTCAAGCTCTCTTTTCTCGTATGACCGGAGAAAAAGACTGCCTCCTTAGTTCCTAAGGGTGAAAATGGAGAAACAAAGAATTCCTCAGGGTTAGTTGGGTATTGCAGACACAGATAGAGCACAAACACCCAGCCAACCACAGCTGCAGATAAAGACGCAGAACAGCCAGGGACACAGAAAAAAGGAAGGACTCGGCAAAAAACCGTGGAGAACACAGTGAAAACTATGTGTGCTGATTTCCGACATTGGGAGAAAGAGCATTTAGTTGTGGGTGGTAAGAGTGGGCTGTGATTTTCTTTTTTCTTTCTTTCAGGAAAATAGAGGTACAGAGAAATGTTAAAGTCTTCATCATTTGAAAAAAATCACTGCAGAGCTATTTGACCCAGGGGAAAGGAAAGATGATAATATTCCCGGTTTACTTAGGACCTAATATATGCTCTTCATATCGTTTAAGGCTCACAACTAAATCTGAGGTAGGTATTTCATTGCCCAATTTTATGAGTGAGAAAATGGAGGCTCAGGAAATTTGCTAATGGGCATACAGACAATAAATAGTTAGTGGAGAAAAGATCTCAAGGAGATCTAATTCCAAAGATGAGGCTTCTCCCAGAATGCTACACTGGATAACCAGGGCGACTTGGAAGAATGTTCTTGAACAACAGCATAGGAAAACCGTGAAGTAACAATCAGGCAAAGAGGATTCGGAAGTTATAGACTCTTGCCTGAGGACAAAGGCAAAGTCTGGAATAAAAGGCCTGAACCTAACTAATAATTGTAGATTTCCAAACTCTAAGAGTTTGAGAGCTATCAGGGACCTTTGAGATCAATTCACTTTTTGAGGGGGAAAAGGAAACCAAAACCAGAAATAAATAAAATATTTTAACACATCTCCTCCTCCCCTCTTTTTTTCATTCAACATTCTGTCAATAAATGTTTGATGAGTGCCTACTACATGCTAAGGTATTGTCATGGAGGGTGTCATGCGGGGTCTCTGCTCCCGCTCCCCACATAAGAACGCAGGACATGGTGAGGCCAAAAAGGAACACCCACGGAGCCATAGGTAGGGGAGTCATACCACTACGGTCTCACTGGAGGCTGGGTTCACTGGACGTGCGACCTGCTGTCCGTTTTGTCTGCAACCCACCGACGACTCTCTTCCACTCTCCTCCGCTCTCCTCTTTCTGCTAGCGTAGCCACAGCAGTTATATTAGTGGCCAATGGCTCACTGGTTACAGCTGATGGCCAACTAGCCACAGCTGATGGCCATGCAATCACAGTTGATGGCCATTTACTACCTGAGCCAGGCACCTGTCTATGTGAGGCCGAGCCTGGAAACTTCTTTCTGGGGCTCTGGCCCCCACAGTATCTTTAAAATTCTTATTAATCATCTCAACTTTCTACCTAAAAGATTTAATGATGCACAGTCTGTAGACAGTTATTTTGTCTTTCTTTAACCTGTCTAGGATAGATTTACAAAAAAAGTGGATCAACAATTGTTAATAAAGCATTGAGCATAAGCTTCAAGTCCTAGGAAAATTACAGATATGTTCATATTTTTTTCAAATGAGACACAAATTACAATCTGTTACCATCACAGCCCTCCAAGGGTCATTTACATTGATCAAGCAAGGATTGTGTGTGTGACCCTGTCCCAGAATTAACCATGGTCCACTGAGTGGTCATTTCTATTAACAAGGTTCATAATGCTTTAACATTTGATTCTGATGAGGATAAGAACTTTCAGGCTTTTCCAGAGGCATCTTCTTCTGGGACTGAATTGGGTTTAATTTTCCTAATTATAGAAAAAAAGGGGGCTATATTAAATTCCAAATTGCTTAGACCTTACAGTTCCAGTGATGATGGTCATTACATACACACAGGAATAGCATGGTTTTGCAAAATTCCACTATCATTTTGACTCTTCTGAACTATTTAAACAATAGGAAGATAGAGTTAATGCCAAGAATATAAAGTTAGCAAAATTAAATTTACATCACTTACACATTCATCCAGCAAATGAAGAATCAGCACTTACCAGGATTGAACAAAATATAACAATAGGCTCATTCCTCTAAGCCATATTCCTACCTTTTCCTCTTTGGCTATGAAAGCTTTTTTGACCTAGGTCAGTTTCACTGAAATATAATTTTGAATTTCCTTAATTTTACTTAGAGTGGATTTTTGTTTTAGTTGTTTTCAGTAGTGCTCCTCTACATATTAAAAATATTGAATCAAATAGCTAATAAAAATATATTTTAATTTTATTTTTAAAAGCTTCATAATAAAGAGCATCTACAAAAGCATGTACAGCTATCACACTTCATGGTGAAAACTCAATGCTTTCTACCTAAGGCCATGAACAAGCCAACATTGTCTTGGAGGTGCTAGCCAATGTGATAAGGCAGGAAAAAAAGGTTAAGTAACCTAGCCAGGATTCAAAAATGGGACTCTGAAGCACATGCTCTGAGGCAGGAGCTCCATGAAGAAAAGCAACTCTGAGGTAAAAAGGCTTCTTTCATTTTTTGATGCACTCAGCTGAGGGGTGTAGCAAACATCCAAATGAAGACATCCATTTGGAAGTTAAAAGCACTGGACCCAGAAGAGAGGCCCTGACTGGGAGTGTATTAACTGGGCAGTAACGAGCGTGTATAAATGGTAGTTTAAGGCAGGAGCAAAACAATAATTATCCACGGAAGAGGACCTGGGATGGCACCCTAGAGAGAACAGCATCATTTGACAGTGGGAAGAGGAAGATCCAAAGGGAAGCAGAAAAGGAATGGTGACCAAAGAAAGAAGAAAGCCAAGAGAAAGCGGCTGGCCCAGGGGCCAATGGCAGAAGATGCTTCAAGGAGGAGGAAAGAGATAAAGGTGTTCCCGGAAGCAGATAGAGCTGCTCTGAGGAAGATGCACATGACAATTATCTCTTGGGCAAAATTTATTTTTCTGAGTATAACTCATATCTGGCATAGCTCTTTTTTAAATAAGAAGCTAAGACATTCTATTCTTAAACTTCTCTGTTATCTTTAAACCTGAAACACTTGCTGTGCTTCTACTCTGGATTTCAGAACCAAAGGGTTACACCAATTACAAGATTACAAAATACCATATAATGAGATGGATATTTTAAATCATAGATATTATAGACCACAGACAATGTTGCTCAAAAGCATAAGGCTATATTTTATCTTTTTAACTGCTGCCTTGGGGAGAGAGGCCAGCCGCCCTTAGGGAACTAGGCTCGTACAAAACTTAGCCATGGCTCCTGAAAGACCACAGAAGTGGCCCAATGGCCACAACACAAACCATGGTCTCTTTGGGCTGCATTCAAGTAGGGCTTAGGCAGCACTGCAGAGGTCCTAAGACCATCACTGTAGCAGTGAAGATACATGTACTCAACATGAGACCCACCTGGGTTAGCCTATTCCCCACATCCAGGAAGGGAATTAGAAGACCTGGGAACAAGGAAAATCAAAACCAGTTTGACCAGATGTGCGTTCAAGATACAACGTACAGTCCCACGTGCAAGAGCGCCAATGCGGCCAACACAGGAAATCTAAATGAGCTGTAGCCTGGAATTTGAAACTACACTAACTTAACGCATTGCTGTTTTCAACATAAAGACATAAAATATGAGGGGAAATAATTCTTTCATTGGCCAAAAATTCCTTTCGTCTACATACAACACAAATGTTTAATTTAAAAATCTCCTGCGTCCTAAAGAGGCGCAGAGTGCAGAGATGAAAACAAATTCTAATCATCCTCAAAGGATTCTTCCTGAACTATTTTGGCAGCTGCCTCAATTCTCCATTTAATTTTGCTTGTATGAACAAGGATTTAATGATTAATGGCACAGATTACTATCAGCATCTGTATTTTTCAAATGTAAACCCACCCAGTGGCCCGTTCCATGGCACCCCATGGCGAGGGGTGGTGAAGAAAGGATTATCATGTAATCTTTCCAACCTTTAGTTCTTATGCACAGATAAACACGTTTGCAAAGGCCTACGACATGTGTACGTACAAGGAGGAAACACACAGAAATATTGAGGAAAACATTTTGGCAAAATGGTTCAGACTGTTCAACCTAAACATAATTTCCTTTCTCACATTCAGGCAATTTCTCTCGTTGAATCAAAAAGTTTTTTCCCCTCACAGATCTTTTATTCTATATGCCATACAGTATATTCTATATTCTATAAAGGGTATTATATACTTTGAAAAACTCTTCTGTCTTTTCCAGTATTTACAGGAGCTATGAATTTGCCCTGGTTTCACACTCCACACCTTTAAAATAGGCATGACGATAACTTTTCAAAATTCCCTCACAAATTAAATACACAAGAAAAGTGAATGAGAACATTCAAACTAATAATGTTATGTGTTAATCCTGAAGTCTATGACCGAGAAATCTCTCCTGATACATTGAGTACCTCTTATTTAAATATAGGCTCTGAAGTTTATTTAGTTTTAAAAGGCCAGAGAGGCATAATACAATACAGATGAACCATTTCCATTTTCAACAACAAACTCTTGTAATTTGAGACAACTAATTTGAAAACTGAGATGAACTATGAAAGAGAAAAATTATTTAAAATATCAGCAACCATGACTGAATTATTTACAAAGACTCCCTTGGATTAGACTTGACAATTCTAATATACATCCAACACATTGAGATGCACATATATACATGGGCTTTTAAAAACAAAGAAATTGACAGTACAATTAAGTAACACCTTGAATCAGCTCCCTTAATTAAGAACAAGAAGCATTTATGAATGTGCGTTTTCAGCACAGTATCAAAGGGTGAACTGTGTTAGCAGGTGTCCTGTGAACACCAATTGTATTGAATTTCCTAAAAACTCTTGGCCATATATGACAAAGAGAAGTAACAGTCGAGGAAGAGAAAGACGACCCACATGGGAACTCATTTTACCAAACCCAGGAATGCATTCTCAAATTATTAAATCTTACGACAATCTATTAGACATCATGACCATGCCAGAGCCTTCCATGCCTATTATTTCTCAGGTCTTCTAACAAGAACCAGCAGAGCTCTCAATCTAAATAGAGCAAACTCACTAAAATGAGAGGTTTAATCTCATTATCGGAAACCATGGAATCTCCCTCGTTGAGCCATACATAAGCTCAGGGCCACACTTACCAAAAACATTTATACTAAACAGCAGAATCCAAAATCTAATGTCCGCCCTTATAGACAAACAGCTTTCTTCATGATGTACAAGCTGGTGTTATTTCACAGAAGTGAGGGGAAATTCACGAAAACATTTTCCCACAAGTACTTGATGAATCTAATGAAATCGTGGATCAGTAAACACTCCCTGTAGTACTGAATGCCTCAGCAGACCCCCACGCCCCCCCCACCCCTTAGCAGTGGGGTGGACAACACCAAGAGACTGGCGATTTGGAAGTAGGATAAAAGCAGAGATCGTCAGCTCATTGCTTCTTACAGCCACCCATGGTCAGGTCCTTAGTGAGCAATCCTTCTCAACGTTAATCTCTTCAGGGATCATAGGAACAAAATGTTCATAGTAACGTCAAGTTCTTCACCAACAGAAGGGAGTTCAGCTCTAGCATTAACAACCTAAGCCACTTCCTTGTTTCCTAGGAAAAACATGTAGTAAGACTCATGGCAACTGGACTGTGAAGTCGCTGAGGAACAAACTGGATTCCCCCCCTACATAGACTGGAAATTATGAAACTTTCAAAAAACAGCAAATCCTTAATGTTACATACAGTTCCTGAGTATAGAAAAACCTGGAAAGCTTACCAATTCATTTCATGCACCCTAATACAATAAATCAAGAAATGAAGAAAGAATATTGCGCCTACTTTAATGGATATGATGTCAACTTAGGAAATCAAAGATAGTCAACTGGAAATTTGTTAGAATTATTAAGCAAATTCAGTAAGGGGGTCATAAGTATATATACAAAACCATTAGGCTTCTACACATTAGTAATAACAAATTAAACATTGAGGGGAAAAATCCTTTTCATCACTGGCAAAAAAAAAAATACTAAAGAACTAGGAATAATAATGTGTAATATCTATACTTAAAACTATAAAAGTTTTTACTAAAGGGCATAAAGATAACCTAAAAAATTCTGAAACATTCTATGTTCCTTGGTAGGAAGATTTAAATTAATAGCAGGTCAATTCTTCTTAAATTGCTATACATTTAGTGCAACCCCAAATAGATTTTTCTAACAATGTGACAGGCTCATTCCACAGTTCATCTGGAAGATTAACTTTGTAGAGACTAGCCAAGAAAAATTATTTTGAGGAGAAAAGAATAACAAAAGAGTATCTGTCCTATTAAATGGCAAGATATTCCATAAAATCACGGTAATTTTCATAGTTCGTTAATAAACAGAAATAGTCAAAGTGCAGAAATAGATACAACTTGTTTGGAGATTTAGAATAAGATAAAAGTGGCATTTCAAATAAGTGGAGAAAAGATGGGCACTAGAACCACTAAGTATTTTTTATTCCCAGCCCACTGCTCTGTTGTACGGTCCCCATATGGTAAACCCAGCACTCTCCCTAAGTCACAGACGGTGCCAAGGCCAAAAGGTGAGTGTGAACCGCTTATAGCAGCATTTCACCAAGTCCCAAACCAAGGGTGAGCCCGCGCTTGAACCAAGCCAGAATCATAGTGGCATGTTTTAACTTTCAAGCTTCGCCCCTACACTTCCAGAGGCTGGCTCCAGGGCCAAGGGGCCACACAGGCTGCCATGAGTCACGGATGAATCAGCCCCTCCAAGCCTGCCAGCGCCTGCCTGCGAGCATCCACCTCTAGCACGCAGCCTCTTGGTTACAAAAAACGTTTCCAGTTCTCCCTCAGTATTCTGTAGGGGTCGGTTCCCTTCAGAACATGACAATTAACCATTGTGGATTTTGAGGGGGGAAAAAAAGTAACTACTTAGCATTAAAACATTCTACCCCAACTGGGGAGAAAAAAAAAGTGAGAAACAATTCCCATTGGAAAAGGATAAGTCTTTTTAATGGGAACCTTCGGGGAGAACTTGGAGAAAGCATGTCAGAAATGATGGCAAGACCATTTGTATCTGCTGAGGAATAAACAAAGATTTTTATCATTCGAAATTCTGAACATGTCCCTAAGGGGAATGCTGTTTAGCTTTTTATGATGTGACAGCTTACCCAGGTCTTAAATATTCCTCTCCTTAGAAGTTCTTTACTTTATCCAGTACCTCGCCAAAGTCACGCAGCATTTTCAGAAGACGGAGCAAAATGCCTGGATATAAGCTGTTTTATGTTTCCACACAGAAATCCAACCTATCATTATCAGGGTTCCAGCAGGGCTGCAAAGCACCTCTGGGCAAGAAAGAACTATAAAAGAAGCTTATTATATTCCTGAAATGGGATTACTGAGAAATGTATAGACCAGAGAATGTTGGATGTTGTTAGTTCTCAAATCTGCCGGAAGAGGCTTACTTGCTCAACAACAAAAAAGGTCCAAGTACTTTTCCGAAGTATTTTTCTTCCCTTCCTTCTTTGCCCTTCTTTGCTCTGTGGAGATGGGTGGGAAAAGGGGAGGGAAGGTGTTCACGTGCATTTGTGCACATGTGTTGGAAATCAGTTTTTAAATGTGATTGGCACGTTTGGCAGGTACTATGGAGTCTAGCTTCAGTGGCC
The DNA here is from genome assembly GCF_057876585.1 of Rhinolophus sinicus. Taxonomy (NCBI): domain Eukaryota; kingdom Metazoa; phylum Chordata; class Mammalia; order Chiroptera; family Rhinolophidae; genus Rhinolophus; species Rhinolophus sinicus. The sequence goes on from NC_142502.1 coordinate 10,906,229, forward strand.
AAAGACATGCATATTTTCAAGAAAATTAATTTTAACTTTGATGAAAAAATATTACAATGTGTATGAGCACACATTCAATTAAAAAATAAAAAAATAAAAAAAAAAACCCTTTTAGGAAAAAAAGTTCTATGGAATGCTCCTAACTAAAATGACGTTTAACAGAGTACAAGCTGAGCGCCTGAGCACTGCACCCTTCCAGATCTTTCTCTGAATCCATCAGATGAGTGTTTACAGGGAAGATCTCCAAAGTTCAGCCACCTATAAAGGTCTAGGATCCTAGTTTTAAAACATCTGCATTCCCCACTGCCACAGCAAGACACAAAAGGGGAAGAAAGTTAGGGCCATTTTCTTACTAAAATGAAATCCTGTCTTGGCTCTCCTATGATTTCACTTTCTTTTTATAGCTTGGCTTTCAAACGTAGTAATTGCTTTCTTTTTTTAAAGACATGGATTTACACCACACTGAATTTGAGTGTCTCTATATATAGATTTTGGTCTACTATAATAGCAAATTCACCAGATCCCACCCGTGAAGACCTAAATATAACAGCAAATTAGGAACAGAATCTTCCTATAAAGTAAAAATATTAAAGTATCAAAGATAACTCGTCCATCAGCCACCAAATGACAATTCCTAAATCCAGCTTTTATGAGACTCTCTGGAAGAAAAAAAAAAAAAAAAAAAAAGAAAAAGTACAATTTCTTCCAGGAAATCTGTGGTCTGGAAATTCTAGGCGATTAAAAATATTGTATCACGTTGTTTCATGTCTCTAATAATCTCTCAGCTCTTATCATCACTGGTTCAGATATTGGTACTTAAATCTGAAGTTAACAAAGCAGATATTCTAGACTGCTTTCAATTCTCAGAAAGCAGATATAAAATTCACTCTTGCTTACCAGAGAAAGGTGGCAAGGAGTACTTCCCCAGAATCACGGAGCTGTAGGCAACAGCATGGTGCAGTCAGGCCAAACAGTAAGTGCACTGGGATCAGACTGGGTCAAAACCCAGCCAGGCTGCTGAATTCCTCCCCTTCTCTGAGCCCCGTGTCCCTCTCCACTGGGGGAGGGACTCTGTCCTGGAGAAGTGCAGACTTAAACGGGATGCTGAGACAGACAGAGCCCCTGACATGGGCAGGCTCCTGCAAAGTCAACAAGGAGGTGATGTGGCTGGTGAAGAAGCAGGTGTCGGAAATGCTTCCTCTAATCCCTCCATTTCTCAGATGAGGAAAAACAAGCAAAGACCAGAGAAATTAATGTACAAACCCACAACCCCTATTTCAGTAAGTGGTCTATGGAGCAGGGCAATCAAAGGCTTCAGGTAGGACTTCTAAACATGATGAACAAAAAAGCACAAAACTATTCACGTTCACAAGGGGCTCCACCTCCAAAGAAGCGGGCTAAACCTCTTTATCACTGAGTGTGGACAGAACTAAGACGAGAAGGCCTCCAAAGGATGACGGGAAACATCTGCCTTTATCCAACTTCAAGTGTACCTTCATCTTGGCTTGGCCACTTAAGACCACTCACTTACAGCTGGTTTCAGGCCAGGAGGCCACCCGACACATCACGGCTGCAAAAGCAGGAGAGAACACGCAGACGTGGTACAGTGCCAGTCTGAACCAGATCCCATTCACAGAACATGCAGACTTGGACAGAAGTAGCTGAAAAGGGCAGAGGTCCGTTATGGAAAGACAAACTCTCGGCTGTTAAACTGCAAATTTTCCTAAGAACTCTTTTGCTTCTAATCATAAAGGCCCCTCCCCTCGACCTCTCAACAATCTGCATGTCGGCAGAGTTTGGCCCCTCAGATTTCACTTGAGGCTGAGATTTGGCTCAAAGAGAGCCAGGTGCCAGGTACAAGCAGCCCCTAGAGCGGAGGTCCCCTCCCAACCCCCTACCCCCACCCCCAGATTTTCCTCCAAAGTCCATTTCCTGAAGTGGTTGCAAGTGAATCCAAGCCACATTCAGACATCGTGAACAAAAAGGATTGCAGATTTCAAAATAAAGTAAATTCATTTGCCAGGAAAAAACAGAACGAACACTGGGTTCCTCCTTCTCTCGCAATGCCCTAGTTTGAAAAACCACTTCTTCAAAACAGAAGCCAGAAATCAGGAAACCTAAGATGGATATGAAAATGAATTCACTTTATACATATCCACAGCTGCAAAGCCAAAGCCAAGCCCAGAACAGCACACAAGCCCTGGTAATGCTTTGCCTAAAAACCACAGTCAGCTCTAACATTCACTAATGGGAGCCTATAATTAAGTAGTAACCACACTCTAAGTTCAATAAGCTTTAACTTCTCCTAACTCAGGGGGCTCTGACAAGACACATGGTATTGCTTCCACAAGAGAGCCCCGCGGCAATCTTCCCGACAAGGTGAGAGCACCACTAAGACAACCCAGGCTTCCAGGTTGTTTAGGAGTCTCCACTCAGCATCACGTGTATCATCAGAGACGATGTAAATGAGCTCTTGGAGATGGGCCCGCCCTGTTTAATAACTCCTTTAAATGCCGTAGGCTTTCTACAACTTTTGGTAGAGAACTCAGCACCTCTGTACTTTCCCCGCTTTTTATCTCATTTACATTTTCTGCTCAAATGATTTGTGGAAACTTATCAACTTTTGAGAGCTACATCAAGATCAGTGAGTTCATTTTCATAAGCTCCTTTGGCCCAGTAATACAATAGGGGCAGGAAGTAGAAGCAAGAGACACCAAGCGTGATTCTGCAGCTTCTACAAGCTGGGCATTAAACTGTCAACAACACTGAGTGGCTTCAGGTGAAGCAGCATAAAGGCTGGGAGGTCAGGGGCGGGTCTTTATCTGAACCATCTTGGTCTCCCCCTCCGCCTAACACAGCACGGATGTGTGTGGTGTGTGTTCAATGAGGGAATAAACGAGTGACAAGACTGCATTGTACATGTGACAATGAGAGTGGAGAGACTTGAACTTTAGTCCTATCTTTGACCATGACGAGTTAATGACAAGATACACGGTCAAGTCACTTAACCTACCAGGAATTGGTTTTGAAATGCAGAGTAGAAGCACAGCAATTATTTCAGGTTTAAAGGTAACAGTGAAGTTTAAGAACAGAAAGTCTTAGCTTCTTACTTTAGTGAGGCAACTGGACGGACGCTATCGAAGACTTCTTGTAGTTCTTAGATCCCATGCATTTTTGTTATCAAAAGTCTGGTGATACCATCCCCTCACACCAATTAGAACAGCTACTATTTAAACAAACAAACAAATAGAAAATAACAACTTTTGGTGAGGTTTTAAAGAAATTGGAACCCTTGTGCGCTGTTGGTGGAATGTAAAACAGTGCAGCCATTGTGGAAAGCAAAATGTATATGCCTCAAAAAACTAAAAATAGAATTACTATACGATACAGCAATTCCACTCTGGGTATATGCCCAAAAGAATTGAAAGCAGCGTCTCAAAGAGATATGTACTCCCGTATTCATAGCAGCATTACTCACAATAGCCAAAAGGTAGAAAAATCTAAGTGTCCATATACGGATGAAAGGCCAGACAAGATATGGTATATACATACAAAGCCATATTATTCCGTCTTAAAAAGAAAGGAAATTCTGATATATGCTACAACACGGTGAACTCGAGGACATTATGCTCTGTGAAATTAGCCAGTCACAAAAGGACAAATACTGCATGATTCCACTTACCTGAGGGACCCAGAGCAATCAAATTCATAAAGACAGAGTAGACGGCGGATGCCTGGGGCTGGGAGGAGGGAGGAATAGGGCGTTATTGTCTAATGGGTACAGATTTCAGTTCTGTAAAATGAAACGAGTTCTGGAGATGGATGACGGTGATGGTTGCACAACAATGTGAATATGCTTTCTGTCGCTGAACTGTACTTAATAACGGTTAAAATGGGAAATTTTATGTTACATGTATTTTACCACAATTTTTAAGTTAAAAAATGGATGATGTTTGTAGCACATAAATTATATATCAATATGCCTGATTTAAAAATACATGTATCTTTAAACGTTGCCCCATTCATTCTTCAAATCCACAAGTATTGATCAGTCACCCACTGATCTGCAGCTGATTTCCACAAGCTTCTTCAGGGGTTCCTCTGGCAGGTAGGAAACACCCTTTCACTCCCACTCTTTGAAAAGTGTCAAAGAGGCTGAGGAACTTGGGTCCGGCTGGGAAGTGGTCAAACAGCATGAGAAGCCCAGTCAGACTGGGGGCCATGTTCTACCACCTTGCTGCCTTTTCTAATCTGCCCCTTCAAGCTGCAAAGGAGAAAGCAGAGGCTCAGAAAGGTTAAGTAACTTCCCCAAGATTATACAACTGGCCAGTAGGCACATGGGCAAGAAGTCAGGTCAACCAGTTATCAGTCTAGCGTTCTTTGCAACAAACCACAGAACACCATATTTAGAGAGAAAAGGTACCTCTGGGGTCCCACTGGAATCTCAAAGGCAGTCCACTGCCACCATTTTCAACCTTCTCCCCATGAAGGACTTTCATTTAATCATTGTTTGTTTGTTTTTTCATTTAATTTCATTTACTTGATTTTTAATTTCATTTCATTTAAGTCATTTCATTTTTTCATGTTTTCGTTCAACAAATCATTTATAAGAACTTAATTTTTCTTTAAAAAATATCCTTTGGATACACATTCTCCCTTATAGCTTCCCATTCGTAGTCAATCAGCAGACATTTATTAGTTGCCTACGAATCTGGATGCTATTAACATGTTTCTTCGAGGTCTCTTCTAGCAGAGACGGAGGGATCTTCAACACTGCCACTATGTGGAATTATCTCAAAGCAATCAAACAAAACTACCATCAGAACACAACCAATGGCCAAAGTGCATGTAAGTTTTCCAGCACTCAAGAGGAGAAAGGGTTCCATGTAAATTCACCTTCAGCTTGCACTCCTATTCCAAACAACATTCCAAACAAACGTTCCCCGTTCTAAAAGGGACCTGGCATTTATCAGACATTTGCTGAGCACAGTACCAGGGCTTTTTCTCCAAAGATAAGGAATCAGTATCCAGAAGTATCGACAGATACGTATCAGTATCTCCATTACAAACAAGGCCATGAAGGTGCAAAGAAGGAAATAACTTGCCCAAAATCACAGAGCAAAAATGACCATTCTAGATTCAATCTCAGGTCAGTCCAATTTCAAATACTATACTTGCCCTCAAATTCGATGATGCCTAAGAAACAGAAAACATACAGGTAGTATTATTATGTGACTAATTTGGATTCTAAAGTACCTTTTGTTAAGATCAAATGAAATGCAAATATATCATCTATTTATTCATTCAACAAACATTCGCGCTCCTCTCAGGAACAGAACTCAATACTACAGACGTTGCCAGAGGCCAAGAAAAAGCTCCACATATTTTATCAGTCCTGGCTTCAAGGGGATTATAGTCTAGTGAAGGCAATGCCAACCTTATCTTCTAGTGAGGGAGATAAAAAATGTTTGAGAGCAGATTTCAAATAAAGATACAAGACAGAAAACCGGTGACATTCCCCCACAAAAAGCTAGAAATAAATGATAAGAGGCAAGGCAATAAATGTCACAGACAGAAGAGAGACTAATGATATTGCCCCTGAAAAATGGTAAGATATGGAAACTGGAAACTGCATCCTGCAGAGAGAAACTGCACCAATAAAGCTCTAGAGCCATGCTACCCTCCCCCACACAAAAAACGTTGAAGAAAGTAAAAAGATGCAAGTGAAATTAATTTTAATAATATATTTTAGTCCAATATATCCAAAATATAATTTTAACATGGAAACAACATAAAAAATTATTAATGAGGTGGTTTCATTTGTATTTTTGTGTTTTTAAACCAGGTGTGTATTTTGCCCTGACAGCACATGTGTGTTGCACTGGCCACATGTCGCAAGTGGCACCTGATATGGACACATACGCCTCGAGGCAAACCGGTTTGAAAGTGGGTTTTTTCCAGGGGCAATGACAAAACCAATCTGGCCAGAGCAGAGACTTCATGAGAAATCCTAAAGAGAGGGTTTAAAGCCAGGCTGTGTTTGGACTTCATCTGTGCAGAGACAAAGGACGTCAGTGACGTTCTAGAACAGGTAACAGGAAGGGCTTTCACCAAACAGGGAAGCTACTGCTCCAGCCCCAAGATCTCAGAGTCTCAGGATGCCCCAGATTATGTTTCATCTGCCCGCTCTCACCCTCATGGGGGCCCTGACCCTTGGCCCCTTTCTGAGCAGCCCTCTGACCTCCCCTGTCTCCCTCTCTCAGTTGGACACTCTTTATTCCCAGTCGTTCCCATGATGACATCATTACCAGCCAGAAGCCCCTTGTCCCCTCATTGTCAAGGATAAACCTTATTAGTCTGCACCAGAAGTCAATTCTAAAGGTCTACCTTTCCATCCCTGCTCCTGGACTGGCCAGACCCCCTGAGGACGGCCTTGAAGTGTCACTAATGGGGGGCGGGTTAGGAATTCTAGTTCTCCACCTTTACTAGCGCTCTCTCTGCAGCTTCCGCTTCACAGTCTGTTCTAAACGCCTTGCATCTACTCAAGTATTCATTCAAAGCCACCCTAAAGCCCGCCAGTGCTCAGCAGGTAACCCCACCTCCCATATTAAACAACACTGTCCCTCAACTTCCTTCCTCCAAACCTCGAAATCCTTCTCTACACCTTCCTACCCGCTGGCTTCCGATGTCCTCACTGCCCAGGCCATCACCTGTGCCCTGCAGAGGCCCAGCAGAATGGTGTGTCCACTCCCCAGGACACCTTCCCTCAGCCTCTCCATTTCCAATGCGTCTATTTCCCTCCTGTGCTTCCAAACCTGCCCATATTCCCACTGCACTCAGAACAAGCCTTTCTTCGGCCCAGTCACAAGCCGCCATTTTATTTTTATTCTCTTTTTGCCCCCAAAGAGTTTCCCTCAAAATCTCTTAAAAAAGAAAAGAAAAGCACACCCTCATTATCTCTACTTTGCTGACAGCAAGACACGGGGTTTCCTTTCCCAACTGCTTTCTGAAAAGTTTCCAGTCCAATGGACCCTTCTCGTTCATTTGCATGAAACACGGAAAAGTTATAAAGAAATTAAAAATCAGCTCCATCTCCACACTCTGACATACTGACCTGGACCATTCTAGCGAGCATCCTTCCCCTACCTGTTTAGGCATACATAAACGCTCAGGTCATTTTCCATGGTGGTTTACCTTAGGCATTTTGTCAGCAGCCTTGTTTCTTACTTGCTTCCCACCTCCTCCCACAGTACCAGCGTCCCTCCTCCCCAGCAGCATTAACATACACAGAGATTGTTTTCTTTATCACTTTATATTCTACAAAAAACAGGATCCTATTATACAGGGTTCTTTGCCTCTTTTCTCATGGGAATCCTTCCAAGTCAAGCGGTACAGAAATCCAAAGCATAGATGGGCCACATTTGATCCAACCAGTCCCCTGTTGAAAGCATCACTTAGTTCCCAGTTCTTTGCCACTACAAACAATGCTGCAATAAATGATCTTGTACAAACAAATTACACACAGCTGCTTTCATTTCTATGGGGTAGAGGCCCAGGGGAGAGGTGGCTGAGTCAAAGGCTATGTGCATTTTAAATTTTAATAGACTCTGCCAGAGTCTTTCCACAGTGGCTCTTCCCACCAGCCATGCTGGAAGATTGCCTTTTCCCAACATTCCTGCCAGCGAGAGGTATTGTCATTTCTAAAGTTTTTACCGGTCTGACAATCTGATAGACATAACGCTTAAAAACTCTCCCTCCCCTCCCACCCTCAGGAAATTAATTCCCTTCTCTGACAGCCTTTTATGAGCCACCTTCTCTGTCCCCTAGTCTTATTTTACTTCCAAAAATTACAGGGACAGCAAAGGCATGTCCCTGTCCCTTTTCTCCTCTCTCTTCACATCCTCTTCTTTGACAACACCTTTTTTCCACAGGAATTAGTCATCACCCCTAGGAGCTGAAGCCCATCCATATATCCAGCCAAGACCTCTCCCTTGAGCTCCAGACCTCTAACTGCTCATAGGACATTCCTCACACAGCCAGCTGACACCTCACAAATCAGCAGGATCAAACCAAATGCCCCTTGACTTGCGCCCAACCTCCTCTTACTCCGGTGCTGTTGGGAGCGCCATTGTTATCATAGGCACGCAGGCTTGGACATCCTGTGCTAGATTTGACTCTCCCCTCACTTTGCCCCCCTATCCAGCCAGGTGCCCAGCCTGGGGAGTTCTCCGTCCCCTCTCCTGGCCGTCGGGTGCAAACTGTCCCCCAGATCACCAGGACTCCCGCAAGAGCCCGGTTGACCCCCCCAGTTCCAGCACACACCCCCGACCCTGTCGATCCCACATTCCATCACCTCCCCAGCTGCAGATCCAGTGGAGCCCGAACATCGTTACCACACATTGAAGACCTTCCAAGCTCTGTTCCAACCTGCCTTTCCAGCCTTTCGAGCCCATCTCTTTCACACTCCAAACTCAGCAGGGGCCAGGTCTGGTTCCTCTCATGTCAAGGACATCCTTCTCTGATAGGGGAAGAAAAGGTAAACAGATGCTTCTTAGAATTCCCTCCGCAGCTCTGGCCCTGACAAAATAGTGCCTTTCTTTCTTAGTGTTAAGAGAGAAAATATCAGGTAGAAGAAATTGGGTAAGTAATTGAATCATTTAATATAAACTGACAAGAAATTACAATAGGGTATATGTATGTACTCCAAAATGACCAAACACTAAAGACAGAAGAACAGGAAAACCATCCACCACAGCCAAAAGCATCCTCCATTTATACAAATAGCAGAGAATCGTTTTACAATCACATCTGTCTCCTGATTGAGTTTCATGAATCGGATATTTATAAATGGCTGGCATGAAAGCTCAGCAAGAGAGCCCTGTTCCATTATAATAGGGAAAAAAAATCACGAGGGTGAATTTAAAACACACTTTTTTTTTTTTTTTACCAAATAAAACTTGAAGAGAAAAAAAAAAAATCTCAGACTCTATTTGGTGTAATACTTTGTCTTTAAACAAGTAATTTGAAAAAGAAACAGTGAAAATGATAACTTAAACATTTAATTGATGCCTAGGAGTTAAACATTGTCCCAAGTAACTGAGGAAAGATAATAAAGAAATAAGAGATAAGCTCCGTGACCTCAAGGAGTACAAATACTAGCTAGAGAGCTAAAACATGTACCTATGAAACGAGATAAGGGATGAAGAAATATATTTCCAAGGGCAAAAAAGTCAATACAAATGGAATATGAAGAGATTCGTCAAAATCGGTTTTCTGAACTCTGGTACATGGGAAAGTTCCCCACATTCTTTGTGTCAAAGCAAACAAAATAATGATCTGCTCCACCTAAGTTGTTTTTTTTTAAAAAAAAAAAAAGCCTACCTAACAGTATCTTAAATGTGCTCTAGCCTAGCACTAATGATTAGATCCAAGTTTCTTCTGATGGGAAGTGTCCACGATCCATCCTCCACGCTGATGGAGGGATGGGGAGTCACAGATAATTTAAACAGCTGTCTGAGCTGAGGTGCTCTTCATAATTCCATATGGCTTGTAAAACACACATGTGCTCTGCACCCTGCCCCCTCTCAAGAAAGAAGCAAGAGGAAGTCAGAAACACTGGGACCCAATCCCAGCTCCATGTCTCCATATCCTCATCTATACGATATGGATTTCCCAAAGCCTTTGCCTGTTGTAGAGGGGAGCACTGACTCAGAGAGCTCTGTGCAGCAGCCTAGCACAGTGCTGACACAGAAGTCAGTCAAGGTCAGCAGCCCCACCTTTCCTCTTCCCACCAGCCAGCCCCTCAACCTTTCACAGCATGCCACTGCCCAAATACAGAGCTCTTGAAAGCAAACATTTTAAAGCAAAAGAGACAACAGTCTACGCTAAACGGCAAGTTTACAGACTATCTACTCCGTAAATAAGCAGAGAGGTATTTCATTACCTGCTTCCTGGATTATCTATGGCATACGTACCGTCAGTTGCACAGACGATCTAAAACTAGCTGCCGCCTTCAACCCCCAGCCACACTACAGGCTCAGAAGAAACTGGGGGCTCCAGGCCTGGGCCGGGCAGCAGCAAGGTGTGAGGAGCAAGAAAAGACATGAGAGGAAACTCAGAAGCCCTAGAGTGATGCCCGCTCCTAACCAATGGGAGAAACTTGGGCAAGTAACTTCTCTCACCTGTCCTCTGAAGTAAGTCTGAACTCACTCTAAGGCCTCTCCCAGTATTTTATGAATCAAATAAATCAGGGTCTCCAAATGTGGGCGGGAGGACGGGATTCCTACAAGAGCATCACAAATTTATCTTGCGGTTAATTCTGTAAAATATCATTATGTATATTATAGAATCCTGATTTAAAGGAGTTTGCTCAGGGTCAGTGGGTTTGCTTTTGTTTTCAAACCCTCCCTCCCCCAGCACAAAGGTAGAAAAAATACTCTTTCTATAAGGTCACATTCCATCAAAAACTCAAAAGGGAGGGGAAAAAACACATCAAAATATGTAAGGATTATCTTTCTCTTCCTGCTCTGTGTACTTCCTTTTGCTCAGTGAACTCATAGTAAAGAACAGAATGAGAAAGGGGGCCCCAAGGTGAGAGTTGTACTACAGTATAAAATGGAACAGGACAAGTGTGTGTGTGTGGGGTGGGGTGCGGTAGGAGGGGGAGAGAATCGGGACAAGAACATAAAATGTTTGTAGAAAACTGGCCAGAAGGAAAGATGATCTCTTCAAATTTGTGGGCTCTATTCAAACACTGTATGTTATATATTAACCACTCCTTTTTTTCTTTCTAGAAAGAAACTCGGTACAGTATCAGCTTTGATATATTTACAATACTTCTCTTGGAGGAAGTCCAGAGTCTACATTTGGTTTTAAAAGAAGGTTCCTCCTGCATGGAAGCTATCTCAAAAAGCCAAAACACACATTCAGAAGAGCTGAGCCTCTTGTTAACATTTTCCGAGCACACAGTAGCTACGCACCATTTGGTACCCACCAGAATCCCTCTAAACGCATGTAAAGGCTGCCAACTTCTCTATGCATTTACAGGAATAATCCTGAAAAAGTGTCCATTTGCAGAAGAACTCCATTTTTATTGGTATGCCCAACAAAAGTTTACTGTCCCCCCAGGGAGAGTTCACTGGTTTGAGCGACTTGGCCAAATATCAAAATAATGTAATCAAATGGATTTCTCCATGCCAGATAAGACATAAAAACTAAGGCTGATCCCAAAGGAACTAACATGATGCTTAGCACATGTTTAAAGTATATACTAGTCATAAGGCAAACCACCATCAGACACCTCTGAGGAGAGAAGTAGTCGGTAGGCAGTGTGCCCTGAGACACGCCGTTTCCCAGTTCAAAGCCGAAAGTAACTGAAGTAACTGTCTACATTGTTCAAAATAAATATTTCACACCCAATTATTTCAACATGATAGAAATCTGAGAAGCCACACAATCTCAATTCAGTTCGTTTGATTTGTAAGATGAGACACTGTGGGGATGGAGCAGCTCTATGGTCAGAGTCAAGGGAAAGAGCTCCTAATTCAAAAGATAAAACAGACAAAATGATTCCCTGTCCAAAAGCTCCCCGACTAAGATCAACTCCGGAACAACGCCCCACCCCTTAATGGCAATTTTGTCTTCCAAATTGAGTGACTGCCTGAAATATCTAAGGAATCATTTTGTATGTCACCCCGTGTCATAGCGTTCACCATAACATTCACAAGGCCTGAATTTTTTAAATTAAAAAAAATTAAATTAACAAAATCAATGCTTTTACCTCCTTCCCAGGCTTAAGAAAATGAACAACCTGTACATATTATATTATGGATATAGCAATTATCTCCCAGATCCCCCACCCCCTCATCTCTAGGAAAACTTTGCCCACATCAAAGTTGGTCCCCTGTGATTCAAAGGGTATGTCTATACTATTGTACAAGACTTGCTATAATAACACATTTTTAAAACTGTCAAGATGGTCACGGGAACCCCAGGAGTATATGGCACAGGCTTATATAGTCGTAGGCGTGACCATCACATGTACTTTCGTGACTTAGCATGAACATTAGCGTCGGGGTACATTGAGGCCCGCAAGTAAGGAGGCAGCACTGACTTCCTCATGGTGAAGAGCAAAGCAAACATCAGAGAGACTGTTCGCTTCCAGAAGCATCAGGTGCTACTCTGTCCAGCCGGCAACAGGAGCCGCTGAAATGTCAGGGACCTCAGCACGGCCCACGGCCCCTCGAGTGCTCATGCCTCTGAGCTGCTAGCTGACGCCCCAGAGGCCACTCGAAGAGCTTCAGTCTTTTCTCTGCTTCAGTCCATCACACATTTTCAAAAAACACCTCACTTTTTATCTCTCTTCCCTCCCATTTTAAAATTCATTCTTAAAGGAGAGGCAGGGAAAAGTGAGGAAGAGCTGTAGCACACACATAGTTTAGAAAAGCTCCTCAGGTAATGAAGAAGAACCCTCTCCCCAGGCTGAGATGCTCTGTCCTAGCTTTGTGTAGCCTTCAGAGCTACTCCACGCTATATATCTATCCATCAAATATCTAAGTATCTATCTATCTATCTATCTATCTATCTATCTATCTACATATCTATCCATTAATCCCTCCATCCATTCTAGGAATATCCATATGTATAAAACCATATTTATTTTCCATATATATGTAATTATATATAATATATAATTATATATTATACACACACATATATATAAAGCTCTATATATGGATATATGTCCATATCTACAGATATATAGACATATATCTGTAGATATAGATATGTAAGACATATTTTTCCTTGTAACTTAGCATACCCATACGTAATGGTTAATTCTATTTGCCAACTTGGACGGTGTTTGGGGATGAGATTAACATTTAAATCAGTGAACTCTGAGTAACACAATCGCCCTCCATAATGCAGATGGGCCTCATCCTATCAATTGAAGACCTGAATAGAACAAAAAGACCTACCCAAGGAAGAGGGAATTCTCCAGGAAACTGCCTTTAGACTTCATTGCACCATTTACTCTCCTGGATCTCCAGGCTGTCTGCCCACAGATTTGGATTTGCCAGCCTCCATGAGCATGTGAGCCAGTCCCATATAATAAAGCTCTTTCTGTAGAGATTTGTACACATTGAATTTGTACACATCCAATTGGTTCTGTCTCTCTGGAGAACCCTGACCAATACACCATACACACACACACACACACACACACACACACACACACACACACAGAGATATATGTATATAAACACTAATATATATTAAACCAAAACAAAATGTTCAAGAAAAAATAACTATCCTCACTATATGCCATATATTTAGATACTTTACATTACATATTATGCTTATTATTCTACCTTGTGTGTGTCTTAGTATGGGTCTTGGTCAAAACAAGAAAAGAAAGCCACCAAAATATTTTTTTAAAAGTCTATTTCTATATAAATGATAAACATCTAAGTATTACTTTGTCTTGTGCACCTGAAACTAATTTTAAAAAAAGGAAAAAAGAAATGGCCAGCATCAAAAAAAAAAAAAAAAAAAAAAAAAAGCAAACAGCATTGACTTTTAAGAGCCATACCTCAAATCTTACACAAACTATATTAGACATTTCCAGATTTCAGACTTCTATGTTATTTGCTATAGAAAGAGAGTAGTCAGACCGATGTATGTTCTAGTTTACATGAGTTATACATCTTTCTTTCCCAATTATTAAAGTTTCATTCTGATTTCAAAAAAAAGTTTCCATCAAAATAGATAAAATTGAAGAATTTTGTAAAGTATTAAAAAAAAAATCAAACTAGCTTTCTTGAAAAAAAAAGTCTATTCCTAGAATAAAAAATAAAAATAAAAATTTGTTTAAAAATCTGACCCACTGAACTGATGTCACTACCCGTGACTCATAGTTTGCAAAACACTGTTTTATTCAAAGGGCTGCATACTGCAGGCAGTGTTCTGCACCTGGATTTCTTCACTTCAGGCTGTTCCACGTTTATGGATATTTAGTTTTTTTCTATTTAGATCTTTTCTTGTTAGGAGAATGAGCTAAGAAAGAAGAGAGAAAATAAGGGTTTACAAAAAGCCCAGAACTGAGAATCATTGAGTACCAAAGTCAAGTTTAAACTACTTCACAGTTTCCCTTAAGGCAGCTTTTGGAGCTTCTGCAAGGTGGTTGACCAATGGAGCCAAGAGCAGCAGGCACACATCTTCTTTGGACACGTGTGACTTAGGGGATCTTTCATCGGTACCGCTGCTCTCCCTCTTATAGTCCTCCAGCAAAGATTCCAGTACAGGTTAGGAAATTCAACTTCAGGCTTCACCATCAGACTTACAAGAACAGGTTAAATTATTTTAGTTCAGTGACACATACCTGCAGAGTGCAAAGGCCAGAAGACACGTCACTGTCACCTAAATAATCCACCCCACCCATTTCGACCAAAAAGGTGCTGAAAATCTCTTATGTTACCATGAAACTCTCAAACTCACTGACTTCCTACCTACGTACACATCCTAAGCACAGTTTCTTATACTAAAAAGCACAGCCTTAACGTTAAGGTTGGTGGTCGGACTCTTTCAACAGTTTCAAGAGTATACAGAATCAGAGAGAAAGCTACAAATGCTGGGGCCTCAGAAATCATCTCTACCATTGGTTCATTACTGTGTTGGGTTCTTCAGGGACTTCTCCCATCTCCACCCCAGGGGAGTAAGAAAAAGGACACATGAACCCTTTTGTCCTCTACCCCTGCCGTAGCTAACAAAGTTCCAGTTCACTATTTCTTTTGTATTTTTGGAGTTTCACTCAACATGTAGTTTGAACAAAAGATGCCTCAAAGCTTTGAAAGCCACTAATATGGTAGCATTTCACAGATAGGAAAACAGACGCTGAGATGCTAAATGCTGTGCATGGGTCTACGTCCCCATGCAACGCCGACCAGCACTGAGCCCCCAGGGCAGCAGTTCCACAAAGGTGGTCCTGGCTCAACAGCAGCAGCACACCCGGAAACTTCCCACAAATGCAAATTCTCAGGCCAACCCCACATCCCAATCAGAACCTATGGGGGGGGGGGGGGGAGGGTGGCAGCAATTTGGGTCTTAACAAGCCCTCTTGAATAGTCTTGTGTCCTCAAGTTTGACAATCTTAGTTCTGGAGCAATTCCTCTTAGGCTTTCCATTGTTCTCTTCCTCTTCCTCTCTAACCCCATGTCCCTACTGCACGGGAAGCAACTGCCCCACAAATATTGAACCTAACGAGAGCCTGGCCCACTGAAAACGTAAAGCCCTCATGAGAAGGTATTTGGACTCTGCTATAATGCAGTCAATACATTGCTTTCTTTTCTGAGTGAGAACACCCACATCCAAAAGGGTCACAGAAAAGTTTCTAAGTTTTCAGAGAATAATTCCAGAGGGAAGAATTTACTCAGACTTCAGAGATCAAACTTCAAAACAGAGGAACATGCTAAAAAATTTATTTCCAGGAAACTAGGATCACAGTACTCTAGGCTGTCAGCGACTAATAATACCTAAAAAGCGCACCAAAAAGACAAAGAGAGAAAACATGGGAAGAGTACTCAACTGAGACAGCTCCTTCTGGGAAAACCTCGGATACTTGATCAGCCCTACTCTGAGGGGATTAATTTCACTACACCTCATGTTTTGTGAGGTCTGAGGTACGTGTCAGTCATCTACACAGGTAAACTCGCTGAGCTTCTGCAGAATGAAAATGCAAGAGGCACTAGGCAGGCTAGCTCACAGCTGTGAGCCACATCTCAATAGCATGGTAGTGTAACAAATTTCAAGAATGCCTAAGGAGAAATCACAATATGAGGCCCGTACATCTAAACCTAGGAGACATTGCTGTGAGAATCAACCTATTCAAACCCGCGACTCATTTTTTCCTTTGTGATGTATCATCTGTTACACTAGTTCTCTCGTAAGCACACCCTAGCTGAGCTTTCATCTTGAAAAGTAAATATATACTAAAGTGGAAAGGCCTGCTGGCGTGGGGGGAGGTACATAAGGGAGAAGCTTTTAACTAATTTCCTGAATTGAATAATGTGAAAATTGTGGTTGGCTCACAAAGGACTTGAATGTTGCCATAGCTTCTGCTCATTTTTTCACTTAAGATATATTCGTATAAAGGGTTACACTGCCATAACGATGATCTGATAGGGAAAACCTTCCTCATCTCTTGGCAACACCCCCCTGCCCTCACCCCACACAAGCTCCTACCTGCTTGCATACCTGCAAAAGCCTGCACAATGATCCAATAACAAAGACACAAAACTGCAACACCAGACTTCAGGCTACAATGGAAAGGTGATTTCTTTTTGACTGGACAGTGAGGTTTCTCTTCTTGGACTCCGTCCTGTCACTGCACGACTGCAGGACCTGCCCTGGCAGCTGAGGGTACACGGGGGAGCACGCACACGCCTTACAGCAGAGAACAGTCACAACCTCCAGCGACCCTCTTTATGGCCACATTACTAACTTCTCCCATTAGTCTGGATATAATCAAAACGAAAATGTATTTTGAATTTCATGGACATCTGCTTTATAATGATTTTGTTTATCATAATATAAATTGATAGGCTTTGAAGATGTCTGTTGTTTCTTCTTAAAACAATTATTGACAATTATTTGACAATTGACAATGATTTTTAAAACTACTTATAACAAAGGCAAGATAAAGCTGTTCCCTCTTACACAAAGTAAAGGGGTGAACTAGATTGCTTCTAAGCTTCTTTTCAGCTCAATTTATGTGTACAGTACCCTCAAACCCCTACTCACACTTAATTCAGAAAAGGCCCACTGATTGCTGTACCGGGGACACCATCGGCTTTAACCCATAAACTCCAGCGGCAGGCAGGCCACTTTCCCTTCGTAAAGTCAAACTCTTCTGAGCAGGCTCTAAAGTACACAAGCTAAGAAGTTGCTTCACCTTTGCGAGTTCCAAAAATTCACAGGTTTAGTTCCCACCCCCACAGAACAACTGACACATGTCCTGGCTTTTTGATGCACTCCTCATAACAAGTCCTTCTAACTTTTAAGCATGGAGAAAAAAGTCTACAGCAAGGGATTCTGGATCCAGGTCTAGCTCTGCGTGCCATTAACTCTTACAATGGGGAATTAAAGCAGGTCATCTAACGTCCCCGAAACATCAAGCTTCTCTTCTGAAAAATGGGTAGAATTAGATGATTCCTAAAGGCTACTGCATTCTAAAATGCTTATACACATATGATGACTATTAAAGTAATATAGCATGGTTTGTGATTTGGGACATTTTGAATATGCATATGTGAATATAAATCTTCATGGCTGTATCACTATTAATGACATAGCTTCTAAAGTCTGTCATATCTTCTACTGTACACAGAAATATAAATGTACTTTTACACTGTGAAATTACCCAAGAAATTTTAATATACTCTATAAATGTTTACAGGTTTTCCTCTAGACAAAAAGAAAATTATATGAGGTGTTATTTAATGTTAACAATAAAATATGTATGTGCCCCTCCGTTTTCAGAACTACCCATTTACTGAGTTGCTGAAAATTCCAAGTGCTGGCTGCCACTCAAGTTTTAGTGAATTTTCTAACTAATGAGGTTTGTCAAGCCATCAAGATTTAGCTTCTGTGACGGACAGCTTTGCAAAAAAAAATGCCATACTGCGATGACATTCTCGTCTCAACATACACCAAGACTTCAGCAATTGTCAACCATCCTTCTGGACTCAATTTCCTCACACACGCACATGAATGGCTAAGGTGGAACTTAACAGTTGAATTTAGTGATATTCCTAAATTCTTAAAGACAGGTAATTTTAAAATTCCAATTACACAGAAAGCAAAACAGAATGAAGAAAAACATTGCCTGCTAGTATTTCTTAGGAAATGGCTTTTATTGAAAAAATTTAAAATGCTTCTTCATTAATAGTTATTACAACATAGATATTTCTAGTTTTCATTATTAATATGCTTATAATATTTAACAAATGTTTTCTTTAGAGACCAGATGTTTCTTTTTATAAATAGCCATATCGAACTACAAATCATGGATCAGTCTGGACTAAAGAGAACTGTACTGCCTTTATATGTGGATAACCTCCAAATCTCTTGCCCATCTCTGGAAAATTAACTAACACGGTTAGGTTTTACAATCCTATTGAGCCGTTTCAGATGACATCATGCAGGGGAAAGGCCTGGGAAAAGGGACCTGGACCTCCTTCTCCAAGCTGACTGTCCTAAGAGAGCAAGTCTGATCTAAAGGGCAGAATTTCTCAAAAGTACGATCAAAGAGCCACCAGCAAATCTTAGTATGCTTGATAAAATGCACCCCAGACCCCCAAATTATCATCTCCACGAGCTCCTGGAATCTGCATTTTAACAGGCTCCCAAAGTGATATTTATGCAAACTCAAGTTTGAGACCTACCATCTCTGGCTTCAGTTTCTCCACCTGTAAGAGAAGGTAACAAGACTTGACCATTATCTCTAAATCCTCTTCTGACTCATCTTTACAATCTGTTACATTAAGACAGCAATGCCATCCTTTTACCAACATCCTCATAGTAGTTTTCTTTACCTTGGGCCCATTGTGGCTACTTTGTTCTACATACATTTAAGTAGCTAGTTTGTTTGCATGCAGTCTACATGGCTACTTTGTTTCTCATATATTCTCCTACACCTGCCCTGCTCTCTATAACTCCACCTTCACCACCTCCATTTAAGGCATTGATCTTATTTCAGATTCTTCCTTGGCCATTCTTCCAGTTCAGCACTGAACTCCCCTACATCCAGTCCCAGAGTACTTGAAATCCATATTATCCGTAGCCCCCAAGATCACAGATAAGAACCTCCTCAGCAATGACTAATGACTTAGTCTAGATTTACCAAGACCCCCAACATATTCACCGGCCCTGCCCTCCTGACTGGTGATGGTTATCTGTCACCTAGTCATGCTCAAATGCCAGTGAGCATAACAGCACATGACAAATACAGTCCTTATACATTTTTATCAAGTTTTTGCTTCTGCTTTATTATACTCTATTGGCGCATAGAATTGTTGAGTTTTATAGACAAAAGAAACCCTAAAAGCCATTTTTTCCAACGTGACGCCTCTGCCCACCAAAATTACAAATTAAGGGAAACCCAGAGAGAATTACGTGTTTTGTTCAAGATCACACAGTTATTTTTGGCAAATCTACCCAAAACCCAGAGCTCCCATCTTTGTTCAGTATGATTTGCTGACTACCTGCATTATTACCTCTGACTGGACAAACACCAAGTCAATCAAACACATACACGTATCTTTCAAATAGTCCATCCTTTGTTGTCTATCAGAATGGAGAACAGTGAAGGCACTGATGGGTCCCAAAACATCACATATTGCAACTTTATGGAATGATGGCTTTTATGTAGTTTATAAGGAATTTGACTGGGAGAGGGGGAAGGAGGGGGACACACATACAACCACTGTGTGGGCAACGCAGCCATTTAGAAGACGGACCCTAAGAGTGGTGAGGACAGAGTGGTACTTTTCAAGAGAAAATGAGGGGTTAGAAAAGGATTAGGGAGAGCTTCAGAAGGAGGACATCTGAGATGAGCCTAGAGGGCGGAGGAAACCAGCATCCTCCAGTTATAACAACACAATTCTGAGAGAGATAAAATAAAAATAAAAAAACAAAAACACCCTGCTAGCAGGGGTGGATGTACATATAATGAATGGATTCAGTCAGTGAGGTTTCTGATTTTCTTTTAAATATTGTGTAAAACGAAGTTACTTACCCACATGATGTACAGAGCACTTCCCAACAAGTTCAACAGACAATTGTTAAGGGAGCGTTACTACAGATAACCCGTTTCATGGAAGGATGAGGATTTTCCAGAGGGAAAGTTCAAAATGGACCAGTGAATTGGGACAATATTTTGGTTTCTGATTTGGCAAACATCCATCGAGTCTTCATGTCTTCATAGAGTAGGTATTGATCTCAGCAGTTTCAAACGCCACCGACACAAATAACTTAATTCATTTTAATGCTTTCCAGCTGTATTCTTAGTTTCTGTTCATATGTATAAATGCCCTCTTTTGAAAGGGCCATAAAATCCATTTTAAACTAGCTTCATGGTTCTACAGAATGGTTAGCGTAAATATGACTATTCTCCTACCAACCACCACCCGAGCATGAGGCCGGAAGAGGAAAGTTAATAAGAATGTGATGCCTCAGCTATCAGAAGACACTGGAAATCCTTAGAGAACAATTTTATTTTCTCCCTGAGGAATCTAAGGCCCTTTAGGTGAGGCACTAAATGAGCAAAAGGTGTATTCAGGACCAGAATCTAGATCTATGAATACCCAATATAATGACATGGATACTACTTCCAAAGTATCCTTCGCAAAGATGGAGAAAACTTCTATTTTTAGCAGAGTATTATTGATAAAAGTCCATTTAAAGAGTCAAATATTTGGCAAAGGGTCACTCAACTTCACAATCATTATACTACCTTTAAAAACAATTTCAGTTACCACTTCACACATTCCATCGACCACCGCTGAAGTACCACACTGAGCCTGGAAGGCATTTGGAAGAAAGTCACCAAGCACTCCATGTGATAAGAGAAATCACCAGCCGCTAAATGCCATCTGATGAATGCAACGACTGATACAGGCCCCAGCTGACCTGAGCTCCTGGAAGCACAGGAAGTGCATCACACACAAACAGATGGCTTTGCTGAGTCTCAATGGATGGGAAACAGGGTTTGCCAAACAGGGAAGAACCAGCACAGGGGAGGACAAAGGGAACCCTGTGCAAAGGGATGGGAAAACGAAGGCGTGTGCCTATGCTTTGCTCTCCCAGCACACAGCTCCATCCTACTGCACGTCCTTACACAATCCGAGATGGACGAGTTACATGTACCAGGCGGGAGGGATGCAGGGAGGGAAGACTAACGTTCCCTGAACTCTTTCACTGTGACAGGCATGGTTCTAAGCACATTATGTTAATTCATTAATTTCTCAATGCTCAAAATAATCTTTGATGAGGAAAGCACAGCTGCCACACTCCTTTTAGAGATGAAAATCCTGAGGCCTGGAATGCTCTTTCCTAGACAAAAAACCACTTTGGATTTAAAAATAACAACATAAAACATTGCACTAAGACCCATCACTTTATTTAAAGGCAATGGGAATCCTTACCTTTTACCAGTTTGAAAGAAGATTTACAAGCTTATTTACTATGCCATTTCCCAAACTACTAATGACAAGAGAGTCTTCTAGATTCTAGCTTTACATCCTGTTCTCAATGCAAAGGAATCACTTAGTAATGGGAACCACGTCCAAGAGACACATTCAGAAACCGAACCATGAATTTAAAAGAAATCTTGTAATCCAACACCACGAAAACACAATGAAAGCTGCAGTCCAGATTCTGTTACTCAATGTACAAACCTCATAAATGGAAACAAAGCAGACCGATGTCCAGCTGGATGGAATGCCTGGAGAGGAGCGGGCCGGATCCCAGGCCAGACAGAATCCAAGAGAGGAAATACACTGCACACGCCTGGTGGGGACGTTCCAGGGGCACCGGCCTGTATCTACTGGCCTGAGTCTGGGGGGTGGGAGGGGCTTCAGATTGGGCACTGCTTGTTCTTTCTTAAAATTATGAACTAATAAAAGCTTTCAAATTCTAGATTGTTTTCATGAAAATCCTTGATTCACTTACAATTCTTGACATGGTAACAGCTGAGACAGATGGATGGGATCAGGGAACATTAACTGGATGCAACCCTCCCTGCCCTCCACCCTCTCTCACTCGCCATGTCCATTCCACCTCCTTCGCATTTCAGGAACCTCTCCCTGTATCTGTCCCTACTACTCTATTGCCACTACTCTATCCGTACAATTTCAACTGATCCTCTTCCTGCCAGTCTTGCTTTCCTAAATTCACCCACCACAATCTAAATAGGGACTGGTCTAGACTGCCAATTGCTCCTCTGCCTAAGACTCAAGTGATTTGCTTTTATGTCACTTCACGTCACTTGCCTTTCTTCTCTCTTTGAAGTAAGTTCTCTTAACTGAAGTTCAACGATTAAAGGTACTCAATGTATCAGAGGGGCTCACTAACTACCTGTCCAGTGTTGAGGGGCTGTTGTGTGCACTTCACTTTCTTCCTCATTCCACAAAAGCCTTGCCGCTCTCTTCAGAGAAATGAATACAGGCGATGGAGTACACAGAGCCTAATACCGTGCCTGGGAGGCACTTCCTGCCACAGAGTGTTACTCTCATCTTGTTCCTCTTCAGTGTTCCAAAATTGGCAAAGTGCTTTCACACATGTGCGCACATTCCATCCTTCTCACAACTGAGACTTAGGAGGTTACATAAAGAAACTGAGGCCAGTGACGTTTAAGATTTGCAGAATCAAGGCTAGTGTTTGGACAGACCTACTGACTCCAAATCCTGAGTTCGGCTATGATGCCTTTCTGTCAGGAGTTTTGGCTACGTTTAGAGAAAACAATGTCTACCCATCTCTTCCATAAAAGTTTATCTAATGCTTTTTATTGCATTTAAGGAATACAAACACGTAGGCCAAATTCCACCATAATGGGCTCCAAGGACTTTGGTCTGTGCTCTATCAAGTAATTACGTTAAATAAGTAAGCGATCAACTGCCTCATTCGTTCATTCCTGGATTCAGTAAATATTTATCTCACACCTATTTCGCACAGGGCATTGTGTTTGGTGCTAGAAAGTCTTCCCTGTCCCTGAGATATTATAATTAGTCCAGACCTTCAAGACTTCCCGACTGAAGCCAATGATGGAACACACAGAAGGCTGTTCTTATAGGTACTTGAATAAACAGAGCAATGAATTATGAGCCAGGAAACCCAAGAGCTCATCCTGGTTACGCCCCTATGTAACCTCTGTGACCCTGGAGGAGTCTCTGCTACTAAATTTCCTTTTCCATAAAAGGGAAAAATTGGCATTATCTTTAAAGTTCGTCTATGCTATAAATTCTAGAGATTCCAGGATTTTATATAACTGGCAAATTCTTTGACAAAGGTATGATTTTATATCATAATTTTATACATTTTTATGAGATGAGCTATATATTGATTGCAGCTTTAAAAGGTATCTCCAGATTTCCCCACAAATTGTTACAAGTGTTTAACTACAGACAAATTTGGAGCATTTATAAGAATCTTGCAGCCAATTGAACTTGCAAATTGCCCCAACATGAAAACTGCTTTTTTCACACGTAAATTGTGACCTTAGATGTGGATCTCTTTGGAGAACCTAAATAAATCAGACTCAAAACCTTCCTTTCTTACTTTCTTGTTTAATTCTGTGCAAATGTCACTTTAGGATGACTTCAATTCTTGGATATGAAAATAGCACTTCAATCCAATTTATTAGCACATGTTAATGCACACAGAGCTCTTTATGGCCTTACTTTCAAAATTCTTGCACCCTTAACCCTCTTAGAAAAGGACAATTGGATGTGTAAACCTTACTGCTTTGAAAGGTAGTCAGCAGAAGAGGCCCACCACCTTTTGGCACACATCTCTGATGTCTACCTGTGAATTCACAAGCCAGATTCTTCCCTGTAATCAAGGAGAGGACACATCTAAAGATCACGTGAACCGCCAGACGTAAGACAGAGCAAACTGAAGCACATTCCTACATACTGACTTACATGACAATTCTGCCTCCAAATTCTTGCTTCTTTCTAAAGTTCCGTAGAAATGATTCTTTCTTTTCTCACTCATTCTAGGAGTCTTCAATGAGTTCCTGCTCTGTCAGTCTCTGTCATGGCTGCTGACTACAGCAGTGGGGAGAGATTAAAGCAGGATCATCACTAGCCCACACTGTACCTTTGAGTGAATTACAAAAGGAGCCCCTTTCCAGTGGAGAGGAGTGCACCAGGAGGGGCTTGGCAAGCGAAGCATAAGTTGGATTTCAGCCTGCACTTGCCCATTGGACAGGAGGACCTTGTGCAGTGAACAACTTGCACAACTGTACAAGGTGGCCTGGCCAGATGTGTAAAAAACAAAAAAACAACAACATCGTGTTGTAGTAGAGGAATTAACTACTAGAGAAGAAAGAGCTTAACAGCCTAGAGATAATGGGGAAAGAAGGCCTACCAGAGAAGGTATCTGACTGACACATGAAGGATGTGTGGGTAGTTAACAGATGGTGAAATGGAGTAAGAACAGTCTAAGCAGAATGTTCATTCACTCCAGATAGTGGTCTGGAAATGACAACTTGGAAGTAGTTTGATGGGTCTGGCAGTGTGTGTGCGCGCATATGTGTAAGCAGGGAAGGGGAGGGAGGCCTGGGGAACAACCAGGAAATGAGGCTGGAAAGGCAGGCAGAGACCAGATTATGAAGCATCTTATATGGCATGTTAAGGTGTTGAAGCCCGATTCTGAGGTCATTAGGGGCTTCTTTTGTAAACAACAAACTCGTCTTCAACTGTACCTGGCCACATTTTTCACATTTACCAATCAGAAGTTTCTGATACCCTAGAGTAACACGTTTTATCCTATAAGGCAAGCAGGCAATGCAATGGAAAAGAAGTTTGCAATCTTCATACTGCATTTTTAGAATGTAAAAAGCTTAAAGAACACCAGGAACTATCTTTAAGTGTGTACATACACAAGTTTTAATAGTGAGGCTGAAATTATGAGCCCGGTAATTGACAGTTTTTATTCAGAGCCTAGGCCTGAAATATTTATGGCATATGGTCTGCGCCTGAAAGAAACTTGGAGGACTTTTTAAAATAAAACACTTATAATGACACTCAGGCTTAAACCTATTGGAGAGGGACTCGGAGATAGACAGGTGCTATCCATTAAAATAATTATGCTAGCAATATTTGAGGAACAGGAAGAGAATGGGTGAATAACCATAAGAGAACCCCAAGACCTGCATCACGTGGTGAATAAAGGTCATATCACGACCCAAGGCTGCCTAGAAGATTACAAGTGTCACCAGGGCCACCGCAGAGGAAATGCAAGAAAACCTCCCCATGAATGGAATTATCTTCAGGACCAAGCCTTTTTCCCCCTCTCCCTCTTCCCCCAATTAAATAAAGTTACCCTATTTTGCTATTTTTAAAAGTAAGAAGAGGCTTGGAAGCTCATCAGTATTAAGTTTCACCGCTTCTTAAAGATAAACTCCCCGGTGCAATCTTACTCCCATACCTTGACGGCGGCAGTCGGCAGTCGACGGTGGGAAGAATGGACTCTTTTCTTCCTAAACTGTTTTTGGTAAATATGATCCATTTGGGACACAACGTGTCGACTTTCCCAGAAACTTGGCACCTCCCTGCCCCTCCCCCAGCGGCAGGGCCCGTCGGGGACCGTGGCAGGCGGTCGTGGTGGACTTCTCCCCCTCCCTGCTGCGACGCGGGGTCCCACCGCCCGGCAGGGCCTGGGGCTTGGCAGGGACGCCGCAGCTCTGAAAGTTGAGCCGCCGCCGGGCCGAGATCAGCTCCGCCAGCACCTTCCTGTGCGCTGCGCCCCCGGCACCCACGACGGCCAGGCTTGGGGCGCGGACACACTTGCACGGAGGCCGGGGCAGAGCTGCGGTGAGCTCGCGGGCGCGGGGACCAGGGCACCGCGTGTAAGCCTGCACTGGGAAGTGTCCCCTCCGCCGGGCCCAGCGCCCGGGGCGCTGCCACCCTCCGCGGGGTTCGTGCCCGTCCGCTCTGCGCTCAGCAGCCGCGACCCTCGGCGCATCTCCTGGGGAAGGGGGCAGAGCGCCGGGAACAAAGCGGAGAGGAGGTGGGACCACGGGCCGGCATCGCGCCCGCCCGCAGAGGAGGCCGCCGCCGCCGCCGGAGCAGCGCGGGCACCGGAGAGGAGGTCTGGGGCTCGCCCTCCGCGGCTCTTTACCTTGGCTCCAGCGCCGGGCACAGGCCGCCGGTGGGCCACACGGCCGCTCCCGTCTCGCCGCCGCGCCCCCAGCGCGGGGCCCCGCAGGGACGCCGGGCGGCGCCCGGGCGGAGTTGCAGAAGTTGCTGGGGTCGCTTGGTTTTTCTCGGGCGCAGGCAAGGAGCCTCCCGGGACCGCAGCCACGCTACCCCTCGCCCTACGTGCAGCGCGGGTGCCGGCCGGAGCTGCCGCACCTTTCTTCCAGGCCGCTCCGCCCGCCTCGCTCCCCGCCCCGCCGCCCTGCCCACCCCACCCCACCCCACCCCTCCCCACCCCACCCCACCCCACCATTCTTCCCCACCGAGCACCCCCTCCTTCCCAACTCTGGCTCGCTCTAATCCCCAGACCCCGGCGTCCGCACCCGGGCCGGCCCCGACCCTCGCCTCCGGTGTTTTCTCTGGGACATCACAACTAACCAAAACCAAGAACTCAACAAGCACTGAGTAAGCGCCTATCCTGCGCCAGGCGACCCGGCTGCCATCGTAGACGCGAGGCGTGACTCAGATCCCGCGCCTTCCCCAAAGAGCTTACAGTGGCTACGTTTCCTCGGGGACCACCGGGGACAGAAGCAGGCAGGATCTGAAGTCTCGTGGGCAGGCAGGAAAGAGAGGAGAGAGATGGAGGTGACAGTTGAGTGGAGACTGAGAGTCCAGGAGAATTCGGACTTTCCAGGTGGAGAAACCGCGGGTTCATTAGAGAAACCTGAGTGATCCAGAAGGCCCGGGTGGGGGCAGGGGAGGCCGCTCCGGAGAAACAGGGATGAGTGCTCGGTTCCTAGGATGGCTGCCCCCGCATTCACAAAGGCTCTCCCTGGAGAGGGGAGGGGAGGGAAGGCAGATATAGTCCATGGGGGTGCGAGTGTGGCTCCTCCAAGAAGCAGGAACCAAGGCAGGGCGAGATGTGGAGGATTTTCTTAGGGGAAATGGCTTTGGAACTAAATGGGAGGGGAGGGGAGAGAGCCAGGCTCGCTGCACATCTGCCCCCAGTGAAGGAGCGCGGGAAGCAATCAGTCTAACCTCCCAGCAGTCTGAGGAAGATCACCCGTGAGTCCTAAATCCAAAGTTCCCCATCAGAGGGGTCCCAGTTTTCCTTGGAACCCACCTGCCCTCGTATCCATGTCTCTACCAGTCACTGGCTGGGAGCAGCCAGGTGGGAAATGGGGCTTCAGCACAAACCCAGAGGTGAATTTCAGAGCAGGACAGCCAGGGCGCTTGGTCAGCTAAGCTCCCAGACAGCTGGAGAAGGAAGATTCTCGCAGCTGCCCATGGTTAAAAGACAAATGGGATCAACTTTCCCACTCCCACCCCCCACTTCCCCCGGGGCAGGTTTTAAATGAAGCCCCAGGGTTTGCCGTGATTAAGCAGACCTGGCCCTGCACCTTCAAAGGCTCTGTGCACGCTGCGCTGGTGACTGGTCCCTTTCCCCTACAGAGGCTCTCCCTCCCCACACCCCACACCCCACACCCCACACCCGGTCGTGTCTCCACAGGGGCACACCTTGGAAAATGCCTGCCCCTCCTCATCCTTCCATCCTGGCATCACTTCCTCCAAGGAGCTCCCCCCCTTAGCATGTTATTTACTTCTGCCACAGACCTGCCACACTGGGGTCTTTTTTGTTTTCCCGCTTGCTTCTTGTATTGCATTTTTTCAGTCTTAAAAACAATTTTTTTTTTTTTTGGATTATACAAGTAATATGTTCATTGCACACACTTGGAAAAATACATATGACCCAAATGTCTCCAACTCCCCAGTCTTCTAGGGACACCTTCCCTTGGTAGCTAAGTAATTGGCATCTGAGCCCCCATCACACGTGTATCAGTCTGGGTCCAACCAGGAGATATAAACGACAGTGACTGAACAGTGAAAGTTTAATATAAAGAATTATCAACTACAACAGGATTTGGAGCAATGAGGAATTGACTAGTAAGAAGTAAACGGAACTCAAAAGAAAATAGAAATAGCAGATACAAGGATGTAAGGAGCAGCCACTGCCCTAGGGATGAGACAGAGCAATAAAGGATGAACCTCCCCCAGGCTGAGACCCAGATCCTGTTGGGGAGGGCGTGGCCATGGCTCATTAAATGGTAGAAAGTTCATTTTGGTATCATGACAGTGGAACTTGCTGGCAAAATACACCTTCTAGAGTGTGGGGAAAGCTGTTGACAGGGAAGTGTCTCGTGGAAGCACTTCACTGCCCAATCACCTGAAGTGCAAGGTGCTGGAAGCTGGTGGTCACTGGGTGCTGCTGGCTGCCCTGACTGCAGGAGCCTGATGCGGGAGAAACCCCCCAAATTCAGGAGCCAGCTGAGTAAGAACTCTGTCCTGCAGTGTTTCCCTCACACCTTCCACTCAAAAAGCTTAACAGCCAGCTGGCAAAGGAAATTATACAAAGGGCTCAAATCCATTTTCACAGAGAGGGCAAAAAGGATGAAATTGGAGCTGACAGGCAATGAGTTGATAACCAGCATACTATGTAACCTCAGAAAGTCCAGACATTGTCCAGTTTCCCCTCCCAAATATATACCTGCATATTCCAAATGAATCCTATTATTTCTACAAATCTCTCCTTGCTGGCACTTGTCCTCTCAGCTGGTCATTTTTTCCTGACTGCCACCCTTTCGACTACAAGTCATCTCTTAGCATTTCCCCCCTACAGCTTTGCCCCAAGTGGAGGCATGGACTCCTCTTCTCCTAGTTCCTCCCACCAAGCTGTGAGGGTCAACAGAATTTACAGAAAGCTTGGGAAAAGAGAAGGAAATTACAGAAAGGCAAAGAAAAAAAGTTGAAACCAAATAATGGTCCCCAAACTGTGAAGCCGTCCACAGGGCTCCCTACCGGGTGTCTCTCCTTAGCCAGAGCCCCATACAAGGAACCTAAGTGTCCACCCCACAGAATCCAGGCTGCAATGCCTCAATCTGAGTCCCACACCATTAAATAAAAACTAATCTGTGGAGATGCTGCTCTGTCTACAGTAACAATGAACATTGATGTTATGTTAGGAAGAGAAATTGAGCCCCCCAATACATAAACTCACTCATTTATTAATCCACTTATGGAATGTCTACTTAACACCTGGCACTGTATTAGGCAATAGGGATAAAATCTGTGTCGTTGTTACGATCTGAGGGAGATAGACAGCAAACAAATGATTTTACAGAAACAGTCATGCGCTGCATAATGTTTTGGTCGGTGATGGTGATCCCATAAGATTATAATGGAGCTGAAAAATTCCTATCACCTAGTGACATCACAGCCGTCCTAACGTCCATTACTCACGTGTTTGTGGCGGTGCTGGCGTCAACAAGCCTACTGAGCTGCCAATCGTATAAAAGTATAGCACATACAATTATGGACAGTACATAACACTTGATAATAAATGACTATGTTACTGGTGGATGCAACTTCCGTCCTGCAGGCTCCATTTATGGTACGTGCCCTTTACAGGTGTACCATTTTTTATCTTTTCTACCATATTTTACTTTTTTATCTTCAGGTATGTCTAGATGCACAAATGCTCATCATTGTGTTACAATTGCCTGCAGTAGTCAGTGCAGTGACCTGCTGTACAGGTTTGCAGCGTAGGAACAATGAGCTGTGCCATAGAGCCCGGGTGTGTAGTGGGCTAGACCACAGAGGTTTGTGTCAGTGCCTCTGTGATGTTTGTACCACGACGAAATCACCCAAGACGCATTTCTCAGAAGGTATCCCCGTCATAAAGCGGCACATAACTGTAGTTCTTTTTTATGTCTCTGCTAAAGATGCAGAAAGTATAATGAGAGTTAACATGACTCTAAGGGGCTAGAGAGGGCCCCCCGGAAAAAGCAGCATTTGAGCTGGGCTCTGAAGGATAACTGAGTTGGATCATTACAGATAAAGAAAGTGGTGACTTTGAGGCTCTGAGGGGGGAAAGAGCTGCGCCCCTTCCAAAGGGAAAGGAGCAGGGACAGAGTGACAAGAGATGAGGCCAGAGAAGCAGATGAGAGCCAGTCACGCATGCTGTTGTAGGCGTGTTAAGAAGTTTGGATTTTATCCTTAGAACAATGAGAACCCTCTGAAGGGTTTTAAACACCAGTCTAGTCAGGGGGTGATGAACAGATTGGAGGGTATATTTGGGAAGAGTATGGGGAGAATATGTGTAGTGTTCAGAACAGAGGTTGGGCCTGGAGATACAGACTGAGAAATAACTGGCAGATTGAAAGAATGCACAAGCCCTGGGTGTGGCTGAAAAGCCCAAGGTCAAGACTGTAGAGAAGAGACAGAACCCTCAAAAGGTGGGGTGGCTGTCCCTTCTGCAAAAAAAAAAAAAAAAAAAGGTAAAAAAAAAAAAAAGGGGTGATGTTAGATCAGCAAAGGGAACAGAGAAGGAGGAGCCAAGGAGATGGGGGACAACCAGAAAGTTATGCTGGGTCATCATTATAGAGCAGGATTGAGTTCCCTGTAGAATAACCAAAGGTCCGATCAAAGCAAATCTACTCCCAAACTGAAATTTCCACCTGGGGCAAAGATAAGAACAGCGTGAGGACTGAAAAAGGCAGATCCACTTTCCTCACCATCCACTTACTTCCTAGCCATCAAAAGTATTTAGCTACAGTACACTATTTTTCTAAAAAGTTTAAAATAATACTCACTAGAAATAACCATTTTGTCATAGTCTCTTGCAGAAACTTCATAGGAAAATTACCCAGACCTAAACTCCATAAGGGAAAGGATTATGCCCAATTCATCTTTGCATCTCCAGTGTCTCAGGACATTTTCTGGCACATAGAAGGTGCGTGGCGATGTTTGTGGAGTTGAGTTTTGCTTCCAAAATCTTTCCAGTCATGTGTCGTATTTCATTGGGCGTTCTCGTCGCAGGACACAGAACTTTGACAAACAAGTCATCCCTCCCCCTGAGATCTACCTGAAAAAGAGTTTCGGTAAAATCCCTTTCTCGTTTTTTGGAAGGTTCTTTTTTTTTAAGTTGTGGCTTTTTACTCTTTTCTCTTTCCCAGCACCTGAAGGAAGAGACTCTCCCTGCCATGTAAACTCTCTGCCTCGCGCTGGGCCCCACCAGCTACAGAAATGACATTAGACACACACCCAATGGCAATTCCAGCCCAGAACGACTGTTTAATACCAATCTCCGCGGAGCTCAAAGGCAGAGCTGTATTGCCTGTTTGCGGGCCAGAACGAGGATTCCGGAAACGGTTACTTGCACTAAGTGCTTTTGCATTACTTCCTGCCTATAACGCTAACAGGCTCACGCAGTCTCCCTCTGTAGCGTGCAGGGACCTAGTAACCAGGCAAAGACCACACTGACTCTGGTCGTCCTGCTGTCTGTCTAGCAAAGGCAGGAGAAGTCGAGATTTCGAGGGCATAGCCTTTCAAGGAAGGCCGATTCTCTCCTTTCTGAAGATCACTTGGCCAAATACAAATGGGTCTTTCAGCTGCTCAGGAGCTTGCATGATTCACTTCATTGCGTTTTTCAAACTCCTGAAAGAGAGAAGGCGGTAGGACTGATTACAAGTCCAAAAAGCTGTGTTTAACCCGAAAATCTGGATCCACTCTTCATCGGATCACTTTCAAACCCTTTGCACGTGTGTATGGTATAACTGACAGGCAGAGCTGGGGCCGGGGTGCGTACCTGAGCACATGGGTGATGGATCTTTCTTTCTCATGGATTCGTTTGACCAGTTTTCAGTCCCACTGACCGGTAGCTGGAGTCTACCTTACATATCTTTGAAGGAACACTGATAAACCGAAGGTTGCCTGGTAGGATAACTACCCGATGATAAAAGTTCTGTGTTTGTTTGGAAGACTGCTCAAGATTCTGGATCTAAAACCTTTCTTAATCACACAGAGACTCTCGCTTGGCCAGGGCCAGTACTCTCAGTGCTCCAGCCCTGAGCTGGAAGCATCTTCTGGCGTCTCCAAAGAGGAGACAGAGGACCTCAGTGTTCCCTGGGAACCGCGAGTGAGTTTTGAGCAGAGCAGCCCAGTGCACTAGTCTGGCTGCTATGTAACCCACGTGCAGACACCCTCCAAGATACAGTGAAACACAACCGTGAACTTCACCCTCAAAAGTTACACCCTTAAAAAAATTGCCTGTGACACTGATTGTTCTAAGTTGATAAAACTGCTGTTATTTTAAGTTACTTTCATTTTTCATAATTGATAAAGTGAGTCTGATGAACATAGATGAAAATGTAAAAGTTAATACTTTATAAATCAAAATAAAGTATCTATGATAATGCTATATACTTTAAAACTGTCCAGTCAATTCTTAATCGCCAGTGGTTATACAGCCAGCATTTATTTTCATTGGAGCCCTCAGCATAGGAAATGTGTTTGCTGAACCCATAAACTTTCTGTGAAATGCAAAACTTAGAAAATGCGAGCACGCCTTTTCTCTCAAATTTCCCTTTATGGCCCCAAGTTCCACTTCTTCTATTCCCTCATCCCATTAAACTTGTTCTTGGACCTCATCACAGCTCCTCTGGTTGGGCTCTCCCTGAATTCCTTTTACTTCCTCCCAACCCTATTCGTTATGTTCAGTCATTTCCACTCTGCCCTCAACGGCATAGTCTTCCGAACGTTCTGTTATGTAAGTGCTCCTGCTTATTATTATCGAAAGTATTGAGGTTTGGGTTTTGGATGTCACAGGTCTGAGTGGTAGGAAGGGAGGAAAAACAGATAAATGTCTGTCTGCTGACAAGGATAACTTAAGCCACATTCGAAGTTAAGGGTAGTTGGTATGGAGCCAGCTGGTATACAGACAGGACTTTGGAAGCGGAGTGATTTTTGAAGTTGAATTACATGGAGAATGGACTTCTGTCTCCTGTGAAATCCATTTAGGTGTACTGGGGTGTAGTTGAATATACATTAACCATTTATGTGCCTCCTCAAAAAGTTACAATTTGGTGATGATGTGTAACTTGGGGTTTCAGTTTCCAAGTCGGGGTATTAAATAAGCTAAAACCTGACCCTGAGCTCAGATTTCTATCCTTGACAATTTCTTCTTAGTCCAGTATATCTCAAAAGAAAGAAAAACAAAGTCTTAGGGTATCCTATAACAATTATAGTAGGTATTCATCAAATGTGTCATATACCTCATCCACTTATGCATATATGAAATAAATATATTTGAATGTCAATACATGTAACTTATAGGTGTACACAGTACTGTTACATTTTTTAAAAAGGAATTTACAAACTTTAGTGACAGAATGGAGAAACGACGTCACGCAGAAAAAGAAATCTGCTTTTTAAATTTTGTGTCTAGCACACAATATAAATACTTACCTGAAAGAACAGAACCATAAATTAATGCATCTTTATTGTTTCAAGTTATAGCCATAATACCTTGAACTTGTAAGGTCATTGCTTGGTTTTTATACAAATTTTCTAATTATAAACCTTTAAATAAGCCACGAGCTTTAAAATCCAAACTTTAGGCTCTTAAATTAGATAAACCTTCTACAGGACTACATATAGCCTTTCTATAAAAAGTTAGCTTTGTATTATTATACTGTAAAGATTAGGTTTCCATGAAAAAAATTTAATCGTTTTGACATTAAAATTTTATCTTCTAGATTCTTGTAACACTACTGTCAAAGTCTCCAGTGCTTCCCTGAAGTCCGGGATTAATGAAATCTTTCTGCTCCACAAGTTTCCCTGGCTATTGGGTCAAGAGTTTTAAAAAGATGTATCTTTTACCATTTTTTTTAAAGGGAAAGAAAGCAAGCAAACATAGTTGCTAGCTACTCACTCTTTAAGCCTCTGGAATCACCTGCTTCCTTCCTCCCCCCACTCCCGTTCCCTCCCCCAGGAAGGGGATGGGGAACCATGTTTGCGTACTTTATTATTCCACGTCATTGGAATGAGAGTCTCCATGAACACACTTTCCCTTGTGGAATTCCCTAATAAAAACGGACCGCTTGTTTTAAGCCAGCAGCCCTGAGAACGGGAGACTAAACAGAAGCTCAGGGCAGGGAACGGCTGCCCTTCTTTCCTCTCACCTCACAGACTGTCTCTATCTGTCATCTGCACATACATTCTCCCAGCCTGCAAAGCTGTCAAAGATTTTATAAAGCAGTTTAGGCTCCTTCTACGTAGCTTAACCCAATTTATCATATGTTTTAGAAAAATGTCTTTGTTGAAGTACCACGTTCTACGAGACGACATTATTAATTTGCGTGGAGTCCTACCCGGACCCGAACTTTAACTCAGAAACACACCTACCCCTGATGATGACAATGGACCGGCAATGCTCCTGTCACTACCTGCTCACACAGGAGCCTGAGGGCATTCCAAGTTTACCTGCTGAAGTCCGGGGTTGAGAAATCCATCTTCTTCTCGCTGAGGTGAGGTAATGAGACTCAAGCCGTCCTGGGAAAGTACTCAAGGTATTTTTGTGTCAATGCAGCATCACCTCCACGGTTAGGTGAGCAGAGGGGTGAGTGACGGGTGGTGGCAGAGACCTGCTGGGGGCCCAAACGTCTACCGGCTCCTGCTAAAAATAAGTCAATGAACACGCAGTACGTCTGAGAGCGACCCACGTGGTCCACAGTCTCCTGGCCCCCCACCCCACAGTCTCTTCACCACCTGGTACCACCACGGAAAGTTACAGTTGCTCCTATTTTATTTCCAACCCCACACGGTTTCATCCGATTGCCCGCCTCCGCAGACTCCCGCGCCCTGGAGGGGAGGCCTTTACCACATCCACTTTGCCATTCTGATGCCTCCCCAGACTCTCTCCTCCTCCATCGGGTGCCCTACCTCTGTCAGTAGCGTCCTGTTTCTCAAGCTGCTTGGAGCCACCTTTGACCTCTTCGCACCTTCACTCCCACAACCATTTGGTCTCCAGCTCCAGCCTTCTCCTTGTTGCCTCTAAAGAGTATCTAAACCTCTCTTCCTCTCCACCACCATTCCCACGGCTTCTGCCCAAAGAATTGCAGCAAACTCCTGGGCACCCACTCACACTTCAGGACCTGGTGAAAAGGGCATCTCTCTGTGGCTGGTGAAGGTCGTCCGGGGTCCGTCTGGGTGGAGTCAGCTCTGAGCTTCTGTAGAATGGTGACTATTTGTTCTATCAGGCTCGCCCCCTCCCCAATAGACAGTGGGCCATAGGGCACGGGGGGAGGGGTGGGGTGGGGGGAGGTGTCGCTGTAAATGGCCCAGCACGTGGAACACCACAGGCATTTCAATGCCACTCGGTTTATCTGTTTCTGCTGCCCAGTTGCATTCATCCCACTGGCACACAATTTTTGCAAAGCCCCACCGGTGATGTGGCAACTCAGTGCTTGGCCCCCAGGGGCAAGAACCACTTAGCATTCCCCTCCCCCGCACTGTCACTTTAGGTTCCTCTGTGGCCATGGTTAACATAGCTGGGTTCTGAAAATCTGCTTTTTCCTGTTTTCCTCTTTCATCTGGGAGCTGGCGATTGATAACTCTTCCTCGCTGTCTCATGTTGGTGGGCTCCTGCGTCTGAGGGTGGAGATAAGAAACGTGGTCAGAACTCTACAGATGGCAACTCTTGCCTCACCGTCTCTGCCTCCCAGAAAACGTGTCACTGTTAGCAGAGGCTCCTTTGTATTAAAAATCCAATCCCCTTCCTGTCCTGGCCATATCATCTCTCTCCATCATCCCAAAATGTCTATAAATGGACCATCATACATTTTCCAGGGAAATGAATGTAAACATGAAGGAAGGAGAAGCCTCTGTGTGTGTGCGCGTGTGTGTTTCACGTGAGCGCTCACTACATAGCATCAGAGTTAACAGTCCCAACTCTGGAGTCAGAATGTCTGCTTACATCCTGGCTCCAATTCTTTCACTAGCTTTGTGACCTCAGGAAATGACTAACCCCCAGTGCCTCAGTTTCCTCACATGTAAAATGAGGAGAATACAATGTACTTGATGGAATCGCATGGCAATCAAATGAGTTAATATTTGTAAAGTACACAGGAAGTATGATCTAAGTGTTATATAAGCTTTAAAAAAAAAAAGCAGGATTTCTTTTATCCTGATGCTTTATTTTACTTCGCATATTTTCAAATGCGTAGAACACATAACAGGTGGCAGTGTGGGCTCGCCCAACGTAGGGGGTCTTCACTGCTCTGTGAGGGACTGATATCTGAATTCACATGAACACAGGCCTGATCACTCTGGAAAAACACAGATGATTTTAGCACAGAACCAGCACTACATGAAGAAACTCGGCTATATACTAGCCTGGGAAAGAAAATTCACAGATTGATGATACACTAATATGTATTGAGAATTTACTCTGTACCAAGCGCTGGGATCAGTGCTTTAGACAATTTATCTCATTTGCACCTTGTAACATTATTATCCCGTTTCACAGGTGAGGAGCAACCTGACTGTGGTCAAGAGCTGGTGACCAGCCGGCCCAGAGTGGATGCAAAGACTGGACTCTTTGTTTTACTAATGAACTCCTTTCTACTTTGAAAATATAATTCAAGACATCCACGTTAATTGTCGTTGTCCAGACATGGATGTTCATAAAATCCTGGCTGTTGATGACGACCCAGCTCTCGGCCACAGTGGGGAGCTGGCTCTGGCCTTCCTCCTTACATCCTCAGTTATCTCCTCCAGGTCCCAGGATGGAAATCACACAGTAAACAACTGTTGGCTGTTGCTAAGAGCTTAAGCTACGAACTTTCTCGGGGGATATGTGTGCTTTAATTGAAAAACTGACGACGCCTTCGAGAACCAAAGGAACGGTGATACGTGATGCAATCCCAGACACTCTTTTAAGCAACGAGGGCGATTTAATGGAGGAGGCTTCCCCAGAGCCCGTCAATCACCCCAACAGATCAACCCTGATAGCACACGGTTATATGAGAAAATATTGTAATTGCACTGAGTAATTTCTGTAATTCCCTCCTTGATGAGACCTTGGCCTGAGTGATTCTTTTACTGCAAAGTACACATGGTTGTAAACTGTATCTATTTCCTTGGTCCGTGTAAAGTCTGACTCAGGCCTGCTTAATGAAAGAAGCAGAATCAGCAAAAACCCCGACACTTGCTACATTGATGTGTGTAAGACCGTTGACCCTGTTGAAGGTATAAATGTGGGGACTTCTACGCGGAGAGAGGCAGATCTGCACACACAGGGCAGAGCGTCACCAGGACCCACACGTGACACGAGAGGCCATCCATGAAAGAAAAGATGGGCTCACAATCTGAGTTTAATATAAAAGGTGGGGACAGGTACAGAAATCTGTCTTTCCTTTTCCATGACTGAATTCAGCTTAGTTTGGCAGCTCCCATTTCCAGTTAGGAGTTGTTCTTATTTTCTAGGGCTGGAAAGTAGGTGGCGTTACAGAAATTTACTATCTGATAGCTCTGGAGGCTAGAAGTCTGAAATCAAAGGTCGGCAGGGGCATGCTCTCTGTTAAGAATCTAGAGAGAATCTGTTCCAGGCCTTTCTCTGAGCTTCCAGTGGTTGCCTGCAATCTTGGCATTCCTTAGCCTGTAGCTACACCACTCCAACCTCTGCCTGTGGTGACATGGCCTTCTCCCCATAGGTCTCTGTCTCTGTGTGTCTTCTCTTCTTATAAGGACACCAGTCGTGTTGGATTAGAGCCCTCCCTAATGACCCCATCTGAACTCCATTGCATCTGAAAAGACCCTACCTATTTCCAAATAAGCTTACGTTCACTGGTACGGGGGTTAGGATTCAACATATATTTTGAGGAGACACAATTCAAATCTTTCTTGGAAAGCTTCTAAGTTCCCAGTTCTTTCATCGAAGCTTTGTGTGAAAGCCTGGCCAGCGGGTTCCCAACCTGAGAGCCAAAACATTCTTCTACTACGACATGTTCACAACATACTGTGATATTGAGAGCTAGAAGCCATTGCATCTTCCATTTGCTCAAACGTCATGTATGCATTTATTCCTTCATTCATCAAGTAAAAACTGTGCCAGGCACAGCACAGTCCCTGGAAATACAAAGGACGTGGCTCCTGCCTTAGAGAAAGTTGCAGCCTAGACTATGATGAGTCTGAGGCTAACCGCACTCCAGACCCTTGGGGAGCTGGGGGAGGCGGGCAGCTAAGCCTAATACTTTGCATCCTCTCATCCAAGAAGAAAGCAAACGAGCTCAGCCTGGGGGTTCAGAGTCATCCCTTCTCCACCAGCCTGATGGCTTTTGGACAGAGACAGACCTGGCTTGATGTCCAAGTAGCACGTCTCTATCTGAAGGTGGGTTTGAGTCACCATGAGAAAGGACATGGGGATACTTGGTAAAATATCACCTTACATCAGAACCCCAATCAAAGGGAAAACGGAAATTATGTTGCATTTCAAAGCTTAATCCTGCCATACAATCTCCATCACCACACATTCTTTGGGTTTTCTTACTTCACACAGCTTTGTTTCCTGATTACTCCAAAAAATATACAGACATTATTTAAGGGAAAGGAACAAATATGGCTGTTGAATACAGAGGTTGTGGAAAGACAGTGACATTCATAGAGAATATTCAAGATAATCAGAGGACAAGCAAACAGCCTGCATTTAGCTTTTCCGCTCACGTCCTTGCTAAAGAGATACATTTGGATAGGGTACCATCAAGTGCCAGTCAAAATAAATACATGGGCTCTATTATGTGACAGCTGTCCTCACTTGCACGGTCAATCATCAACTGAGGGGAATGTTTGTATTACTTACAGCATAAGCTCATTAAGATCAGGAGCTTTGGAATCAAACGGAGCCGATGGGAATCTTGCTTCCATTACTTTCTAGCCATTGACTTTGGGCAAATTTCTTCATCTTCTTCCGGCCTCAGTTCCTCATGAGTCCAGTGAGGACAGTCCACCCCTACACCTGGGTTGTGATGAAAAGTGTGGTGTTTAGTGCATTTTCCTGCCTGTGACAGGTACACATTTATTCTATGTTAACACCGTTACAGTTTAAATATCAAATCTTCCAAAATTATACTTGGTGTTTGTGGGGACAGAATCCCAGAGAGCAGTTTCCAGGCTCTCGGCCTCACATGGAAAGGTGCTGGCTCGGTTATTAGATGGCCATCAGCTGTAATCAGATGGCCATCCACTGTGTCTGGGTGGCCACCAACTGTAACTAGTTAGCCATTGACCACTAATATAGCTGCTGTGGCTACGTTAGGGGGTTGGTGGGTTGGGAGAGAAGCAGGCGGCAGATTGCGGTTAGCAAGTGCCATTAGCAAGCGGATTGTGGATCGCAGATCGTGTTGATCCTACTTCCTGTGTCTCGTCCGGCCGCCAGAGAGACTGGGGTGCAGGAAGACCCCTCGTTGGGGTACTGGCAGATGTCTGCTTTTGAGTCTCGACTAGCTGCCATCGAGAATATAGTGGTATGACTCCCCTACCTGTGGTTCCATGGGTGCTCCTGTTTGGCCTCACCATATCCTGCGTTCTCGTGCGGGGAGCGGGAGCTGAGACCCCACATGACACATGGCTCAGCCTCCACATCTCCTGCATTCACCTACCAGGAGCAGGAGCTGAGTCTCTGCATGACAGTGTTCTATGTAACTTATGATATATGTGGAATTTTGAGACTCCTCAAGGGTTTTGAAGGAGGTGATTTTTCAATGTAAAAATAAACTGGCCTGGACCAGCTGTTAAAAATTGCCCTGCCCAGGTCTGCGTGTTGGAGTTCCCGAATTTCTCTATGGAAGTGCAAGGCAGTCGTAAGAATTGAATGCAACTCTGCCTCGAATACCAAGGTATCTCCCCCACACACACGTTGTTGTGCTTTCTCCAGAAGTCTAATTTTACTTTCTTTGGGACATTTCCTCGATTATAAGAAATTAGCCATTTACCAGGTATAAGAATGCATCAGAAAAGAGAAGTCAGGATTTCCATTTCACAGGAAATTTACTTAAAGTTCTGAAATCAGAAACAGGAAATGTGAGTAATAATGAGCGGCCAGGAGTGCCGTGAGTAGACTCTCGTGCGGCCGGCACGCTGTTTCCACACCCAGGGAGGCTCAAAGCTACACTGTGTTCCTGCAGTGGTGTTTTTTCCTCACAGACACAACAGTTGGTTTTATGAAGTAATTGTTAGTTCACATTTCTGCCGACCTTCTGGGAAAAATGCTTCTAGTGGCTCCCGCTGGACAGGACACTTTCCCTCCTCTCGTGGTCACAGGTGGCTTACTTAGCTCGCCATTAAACTTTCACTGCAAATTCTTTGGGTGTTACTTTACACAGTGAAGTGGAAGCAATGTTTCAAGTTGTTTTAACACAGATGAGATTCTCTGTGATGGGGGAATGCTTGTGGAAGGTCTTTCTAAACACGTAAGGATGAGGGATGGTATCAAATGCTTGCCCATCTCACAGCTGAGGACCGGGAAAGGAGCCTTCCAACACTCACTCATGGCCTCTTCGTACAAAACAAGGGCAGACTCTGTTGATGTCCTCTCTGGGGGACGTAATGTTCCATCAATGACTTTATAAATGAATGAATGACTTAAAGATGGTGAACTCAATCACTGTTTATCAGAAGAAAGAAGGACATGCTTCAATAGAAGGAGGAAGATAAGAGAAAATAATTAGAATTAGTCTGAAGGCATAATTTACTCAGGACATGTTTCTGTTGTCCAAATTCTGCTTGTTCTTTCTCTCTTCCTTTCATCTCCTCATGGCCAATGTTTGAGCAGCACGTGGAGGGTGACGTGGACAGGAAAAAAGATAAAATGACTGGCAACCCACTGCAGGTATCGGCATAGTGTGTCTATGTCAAATAAAAGGGTATTTAAAGATCATTAAGTCCAGCCCCTCACTTTGCAGATAAGGAAAGTGAGAAATCAAATGACTAGATTAAGGTCCTTGGCAGTTGAATAGAAGCTATATCATATCACTATTTATTGATTTTGGGGGAGAGGCTGTGTGATGCCAAGTAAAACTTATCATAGACCTGCCTGATATCAGCTCCCCACCCCCAAACACTGGATTGGGGTTTGTTTTGATTGATTGTTTTTGCACTGGTTTTGACAAGAACAATGCTAAAATAACGTTCTTAAATTTATTTTGCATAAAAATGACTGGGGCGTGTCCATTAGAAATGCACATTTTTGACCTCAACTCCTGACCCACCTGGAGTGAGGCTAAAGAATTTGAACTTTTATAAACATGAACAGGAGATTTGGAGGCAGAAACTGTCTGCCCAGAAACAAACACTGTCCTGAAGTGCCTTAGCTTAGCCCAACGCCCACCTCCTGGCAACACGGGTGGAAAGCTCCACTGACTGACTTACTGAGTTTTTGAAATGAACTTTGACGTGCAGAGGTAACGTGTGTATCGTACTTTGAAGAAATCTGCTATTATCATCACTACTTGAACTATGTCTTCAATTACATATAGTTGTACGCTGGTGACAAGTGCTGTATTCAAAAATCACTTGTTTTACTTAACTATTTGACACTTTGTGAAAGCCAAGTTCTTTTCTCAAGACCAAGATTAACGCCATGCTCCTCACATGATGGAAAGACCAAGGGGCACAACAAAGATTTGAGATGCTCCATGAGGAAAGGATCCAGAGTGGTCTAGTTTTGCTCACAGTTGCATCCCTAGCAAGCATCCCATGCTTTGCACATAGTAGGTGCATGACAATATGTGTTTGTAAATGAATCCATCACTCAGGAATAGGAGAGAGTATGAACACTCGGATAATGCTACATGAGTAAACACCAAACACTTGTAATTACAAAAGTGATGAATCCTTTATTAGGAAAACGATCATTAATATGTTTAACAATGATCGAGTACGTATGAGTCTTGAAGGAAATGGAAGGCAAGAAATCCAATGCTTGGGAGGAAACTTGACCTTTCTTCCTAGGATTAGCTTATGTTTCTGATTCCTTAAATTTTCCATTTATCCAAACTACAGGTTTCTGCAAGGCTCGGTGTATTTTAATTAAACTCTGGGGATGAACACAGACTTTCCAAACTTCCTACGGTTGGTACCATTATGCTGCAAAGCAGGGTTTAAAGAAAACAGTGAGGAGGGGGCAATGTTCACCAACTCCTACGTTTGTATTACCCTCTCACAAAACAGAGCCACAGAATAATGGTGTGGAGAATTGTCCTCAGTGCCTAGATGGCACTTAACAATGGTCATTTCCTTGCCTTCCAGGACTGGCACTTTGTTCTTTAGTTGTCTGTTTTGTGTCCACAAAGGAAAGTTCTGTTTGTGTGACTCAGGCTATGAAAACGTTTAACTTAGCAACCACCCTGGGTATTCCCCACACAGGCCGCAGCAGAAGTCCAGGAGAAGTATGGCAGCCACCACTTGTATCCCTGCCCCAGTGCTGTCTGTAATGGTCCCAGGGGGCCCCTGCCAACAGCCACAGTGGAAGGTGGAGGCTGGAAGGCAAAGCTGTCTCCTGAACTAAACTCTGCTCTGAGAGGGGCTTATGAAACTGGACGGGACAGACTCTCTTTCTCTCTCTCTTTCTCTCTCACTCTCTCCGTGGGTCTCATGTAAAACTAAAAGAATAAAAAAATCTCCAAGAAACATTCAACGCACAGAGATCCTGGGGACAGCATTAGTTTTTTCCCAAGTCTGCACTCTCTCCATCTCAACCCCTTGCTTTCAGTGTAAGAAACATAGGTAGTTATGAAAACATAAAGAAACAAAGAGAAAAATACAATAACTAATCCTCATAGGGTAGCTGCCATTACACTTTAAGTTGAAAAAGCTCATAGGATGGAACCTGTATCATCTGTGCAAATTACGCGCGTGTCACCCACAGTACCAGGTAGTATCCTTAGCCATTGCGTGACGCCCAAAGAGCCTGGGAAGATAATGTTGGTTCAGGCCATTGAGTCGTAATATACGTGAAGTACATGCCATAAGTGACTTTTGGACTATGAACACAATTATGGCATTCACCGAGTCTGCCAGCTCTATCATATAAGTCAGAAAAAAAATATGTAGTTTAAATATTAATTCAATTTCTTGGACAATCCCCTCCTAAAGTGGGCCAAGAAATTAATGTTCAGTCTGCACCCATTTCTTTAACAAAGAAGAGAGTGTTTCAGCCAAGGGGTCTCGAAGGCTATTCATCCTGGTAACGGCTTAGTCC
Source organism: Rhinolophus sinicus (assembly GCF_057876585.1). Taxonomy (NCBI): domain Eukaryota; kingdom Metazoa; phylum Chordata; class Mammalia; order Chiroptera; family Rhinolophidae; genus Rhinolophus; species Rhinolophus sinicus. Next base: position 10,949,237 of record NC_142502.1, read on the forward strand.
CCAAGGATACACCTGAGAACCGATGGCTCCATTCCAGCCACATGGCCCCAGACCTGCAGTCCAGGAAGTGAGCTGCTAGCTTTATTTTAGTCCTCTGCTTTTAAATCCCCAGGTCAGCATTTGCTGGTGAGTTTTAAAGGGGAATTCAGGATTTGCAAACAGCTCCAGGCTACTTCCATTTCAGTGTTGCAAAGTCATTCTGTTGCTGAGTGTCCATCATCTGGAACCATCCTCGACATCCTGGCTCTGCCACCTGTGAATAGGTGCACTGCTGTGTGGTAGGTGAAGGCCAAGTGCTCAGTCCAGAAAACTGTCATCTGAATGATTCACGTGCATGTCCTGGGCCCCATCGGCCATTAAAGAGATGGATGCCTTGCTAATAAATGTCGCATTCGTCAACATTAATTTAAGGTAATCCGAGTTGGCAGTCAGAAGCGTACTTTTCAATAAGCAGCCAACTCCCCTTCTATTAAGTCTTTAGGAGAATATATTATCAGCTTCTGGGAAATACCATTTGCAAGAAGCTGAGCTGGAATAGGTTTAGGAACTTAGCAGTGTAAGCTGCCTGCCCCAAACACACTCCATCCACATGTCCACAGGTGGTCAGCAAGTCAGAAGTCAGAGCTTCCGAGGCCACCACGGCTGTCTCTGCCCGACTGCCACCACAGAGCAGGCTCAGGACGCCCCATCGATTGTGCCATCCTGGAACGAGGACTGAGAAGCGCCGCAGTGACAAAGGACGGAGTCTATGCTCAGAGAAGGACATAAAATGGAGAAGACACCTGGACCGTGAGCTCTTGGAGACCCTAAGTCAGGTGACGAGATAAGATGGCACCCACGAAAGTGTAAAACAGTGCTGAGCAGCAGGTGACCGTCTCCCAAGATGGGACAGGCCCGTTAGCAGGGCGAGGTCAGCATGGTGGAGGGAACAGGGAAGGTGATGTGGAGCTGAGCCAGAGGCCCAGGGCCTGCACAGGGGGAGGAGCGGGGTCCCCAGTGAGGTGTCAGGAGGAACGGACCCTTGACGGAGAGGTCACGTTAGGACATGCAGTGCCTGGAAGGTCAAGCTGGGAGCTGGCCTGTCCCCTCCTAGGCAACACAGGACATCAAAGGTTTCTGAAGAAGGGACAAAAACCAATGTTTATATGTACAAAGACGAATATAGAGTCTATACTAGCTGAAAGCGAAACAGCTTGGCCGCAGATATGCCATTAAGACATGTCGTCTTCATCTAGGTCTGTGGTTTGACATGTCGGTGTCTGTGCCCAGGTATACTCAAGGCGATCCACTGGGATGTGAGAAGGAAATACCGGAATTCTTATGTGTATTTACTTTTAAAGTTCTCATCTTTCTGAGTATATGTTTGATGTATTTGAAATGAACATACTAGTTTAATAGAAAATGTATTTGTTAGGGACTGAATTGTGCCCCCACCCCCAATTTATATATATATATATATATATATATACGTTCTCACCCTTAATGTGACAGTATTTGAAGATGAAGCCTTAAGGAGATAATAAGGTTAATTAGGGCCACAAGTGTGGGGCCTTCTTTTAATAGATCTGGTGTCCTTATAAAAAGAATAGACACGAGATTATCTCCACGCCTCTCTCTCTCTCTCTCTCTCTCTCTCTCTCTCTCTCTCTCTCTCTCTCTCTCTCTCTCTCTCTCCATAGGCACACAGAAGACACCATATGAGGACACCATGAGAAGGTGGCCGTTGACAAGCCAGGAAGAGAGCTCCCACCAGAAATCAACCCTGATCTTGGACTTCTGGCCTCCAGAATTGTGAGAAAATAAATCTCTGTTCTTTAAGCCACCCCGTCTGTGTCAACACTAGCAGACTAACACAGTATATAATACATAAACAATCAAAAATTGGAAAAGTAAATTACATCTCAATTTTTTTAAACTTTAAAAATTGAGGAGTGTATGCAAACACATTTTGTTAATGTACATGATCAAAAGAGTTTTGGAGGAAATGCTCTAGGTGCTAGGGGCCTAAATTGAGACGGTAGTGAGTATTAAGAGCTACTCCAAAGGAAAAGTAGAAATTCAGTGAGCCCCTTGGTATAGGAAATGAAAGAACAAGAAGGAGGAAGACGACCTCTCAGTCTTTCCGTCTGGGAGATGGGGAGAGAGATCTCTGTTCCCTTCAGAGACAAGAATGGCAAGAGTTGTTCCCACAAGGAGGGTCAGAGAACCTCAAGGACCACAGGACGGATGGTCCTTGTGGAATGCCCTGCAAAGGAAAAAGAGAAATTGCCAGAGAGGTGAAAGGAAATGGGAATTTCAGGGCCACAGAGGTCAAGGGAGGAGAGACCTTCGAGGGGGACAGGGTGGACAGCAGTATCAGGGAGGTCAAGTGGAATGACCCCGAGAGATGCCTCTTGGAATTCCAGGAGGAGGTCACTGAACTGTTTAAAAAGTGACTTCAGTGGAGGGCAGAGGGCAGAAGCTGGATGTGGACAGTAGGGGGGCAAGAAAGGATGGAGGGAGAGGAAATGAAGGCAGCAGGTTACGTTTAGACTTCAACTATGAAAACAACAGTGTCAAAGTGTGAACTGTAGGGGGTGGGAGGGTGTAACATGGAGGCTTTTCCCTTCATCTCAGACCCCAGAGGAATTCCCTATTACTAATTAAACACTGTTAAGTGGTGACTGGGGCTGAGGATGTGAGACTTGGGGTCAGGGGGTGGCAAGGCAACAGCAAGGTGTTCAACCCTGTCCCAGAACCTTCCAGACAGCTCCAGTTTTGTGAGTTTGTGTGTGTGACAGAATATAACGTAGCACTAATTGTGTATAGCCAGAGGGACACACAATCCTCAAACCTATGTGCTGATCAGAAGTCTGGAAGTTTCTTCCAAATTTCACATCTTATTTGATAGTTTAGTGTGAGAAGATCTGAGCAGAAATAAAGAGAAGGAAGGGGCTGGCACTCATTTGGGCATCAGCATCCAAGTCTCATCTACCAGCCGTCACACACGGCATCACTGAGATGAGAGCCGCGAGGGGTGATGAGGTCCTTTCCACTCTTCTGATGGATCTCGGGACACCCAGGAGACACCATCTCAGTATTTTGGCTTTTCCCTGGTGTAAAATTGATTACTACCCATTTCACAAGTGTGCAGATAAATTCACAGTCACATGTGAGAACAAAACAATGCTTATAAAATTCTTTGAGGTCCCAGCGATGAAAGGGGCTATTTCAGGGCAGAATATTACCAGTCAATGATGGAGCACACACACCAATCAGATTCTCCCAGAGAATACAGTCTGCCCATCCTGGAACTAAGCTGAGTACTTTGGGAAGCTGCATTAAACATTTTAAATGAAAAGCGATAATCGCTGATAATATTTCAGTAGCTGATCTTTCTCTTTCTGGATTTATCTGACTAGCTCACATCCTTGGACATTCGTGGACTTCAGACAGGATATCAACATCGGCTGCATAGAATCACTGGTTCTCAGGGCTGGAAGGCTCCCGTGGTCCAGCCAGTCCTTTGCTCACTAAATTCCGTGTGATGTCCACACCAATGGCCGCCCCGCCCATGCTTCATTCTCCAGCAGGCAGTCATGACCCCCATTCTCACTTTATTCTGTCTAATGATAACCTTCCCAGTTCTTTTGTTGTTGTTTTTTAAACATCTTTTGCATCTTTCCAAGCCAAGGCCCACTTTAGGCTTCTGCTATCCTTCAATCCTTCATCTCCTCTCATGTTCATCCTTGTTATTCACTCCTCTCCTTCTGTATTTTTGCTCATCCTTTTAAAATCTGATCCCACTGGCAAGGCCCCAGATTTTCTGCAATAATGACTTAAAGCATTTGTACCAATGGGTACACAGTCACCCAATGTTTTTGTGCAGTGACTTGCTTTAGATCGAAACCGACATGGTTTGTATATATCCTCAGAGTAGTTCGACGGCCCCTGCGTAATAGGCTGAAGGGGTCCCCATTAGACCAATGGAAACTGATGTCACAAATCAGGCCCTGGCTCAGCTCATAATGAACTCCTAGTCCCAGTGAGCACAACTGGTGAGAAAGGAGTCATGGTGGGGCTCAGGGCTGGCGCCCTACCCAGGTCTCAGCTCTCTCCTGCCCAGGTGGTCCCAGGGACTTGTCAGTGCCATTGCTTAAGAGAGGGAGGGGCAGAGGGTGGAGGGCTCAGAAGAGTCACTGCACAGAGTTCCAGAAAAACAGGTCACAGCAGCATCCATAAGAAGGGCAGCCATCTCAGGCTGGAGCAACGCCGGGAGAAAAGACAATGACAGAAGAAAGATAGGAGGCAAGAGGCATAGGGCCTCATGGAAATACATTCTGGCTAAGGGAGGAAGGGCGGGGAAGTGCAAAGAGAAAGGAGAGGACTTTCAGAAATTACTCAAGGTGTGACGCTGGACAGTCTCTTCCCATACAGGGACGCTCCATGTGGACATGCAGTGCATGTTTGAGGAAAGCCTTCTGCAAACCCTTAAGTGTATGTGTATGCTTGGGGGTGGGGGGCTGTAGGCAAGTGTGTGCGTGTGTGTGTGTGTGTGTGTGTGTGTGTGTGCGTGTGTGTGTGTGTGTGTGTGTGTGTGTGTAAGGTGGAGCTGCCTGGCAGGCAGGGTGGGGCTGGCACTTACTTGCTTATTCTCCCTTGGCTCAGATATTCAGGTAAGGGGAGTAGCACAGGTGGAACTGGAGTAGGGCAGGTACCCAATGCAAAGGTAGGGTCTACCCCAGGGCACACTCCTGAAATCCCATTCAGAGTTCAAAGAGGTAACAAAAGGTGTGTGTACCCCCAGGGTGAGTTAGATGCACATGAAAATATATGCTCACATGTTTACCCTCTAGAATTTCCCAGTGCAAATTAGGAGGCTGGTCCTAATAACTTGGCAATAAAAACATCAAATGTTTGGGCTACGTTCTCTCAGCAGGCATGGGAAAATGGTTTATTTTGGATCCATGGGCAGCCATTAATACAATGAGGAAGTAAAAGAGGAGGAACCATCCAAATGAAAGTTTCAAGTTCACAGCGAGTTTTTCCTCTTGTCCAAACACAACAGTCTTGTGAATGCCAGACCATGGGCGCAGGCTGTGAAATTCCACAGAAATGGAATTTTCTTGATGTGAGATCTTCCTGTGGGAGCCTCAGTTCACAGAGGTTTTCACCCCAAATTTATTGTGGAGGGTCACGTAGGAAGCAGCTGAGGAGAGCGCTTGAAACGAGAGCATTTCACAGAAAGAGTGTAAAACTGGGCATCTCACCTCGCCTGAAACCAGTCCTTTTATAGGAATTTGACAGAGAGAACTAACTCTTCATGAAGACCATTTTCATATTAACCAGGTATTTAAGTTTAATGTTCATATAAAAATTCGATGGATTATTTACCAATAACAAGAAGCTCAATAGGCAAATTAGTAGGAAAAAAGGGACACCCTTCTCAACCTACCTCAAAGATCAACCTGTTTGGGGGAAAGTAGTTATATTTTTTCTACTCTAAAGATTACTTTGAATAATCGTATACGATTTCAGAAGAATCGTTTGGAGTTGTTGCTAACAAAATGGCTCAAGAAACACAGTGCTATGCTTCAAGCTGACAGAAAGTGACTAAGCGACAGATCAGATGCGTCTGCACTGATGGCTCTCTTCTCTGGGTCCCCCTGCACTTACTCTGCCTTGGCCAATGACACCCACGTCATAATTAGAGTTTTTGTACCTGGCTACACTTCACCGCCAACCTGCCACTTCCCTGGGAAGGTCTTGAAGGAAAGGGCCTACCCTCTTCAAGCCAGGCCACTGTCTTGAAGACAGCAGGTATTCCATAAACGTTTGGCCAGGTGTGGGAAATGTGGTTAGATGTGGGTTTTGGGGTCAGGATATACAGGGCTTTGGAAACTGGGCAGAAGAACCTACCCATTATCTGCCAGAGGAGCCACTTAAGGTTTCTGAGTGGAGGTTGACAGGAAAATTGTCCTCAGTCCAGCAGGGGGCCCCAGAGTGTGCCTCCAGAACGGAAGCTGTTGCCGGCCGGTGACAAGCATAGAGGCAAGTCTAAAAGGTTCTGAAAGAAAAGCACAACCAGGTGACACTTTCAAGGGATGGAGGACATGCAAGTGTCCAAGCTGGCTCTAGTTTACGAGATCAGGTGACTGAGAAAGAGATGCCCTCCTAACAGACACTGGGGAGGGGAGGTGGGGAAACAAAGTCAGTGCTGGTCACACTGCATTTGAAGACAGATCCCCAAGCCGAAATGTCCAGATGGCAATTATGATTCAGAAGGAGTCGGGGCTAGAGATTCAAATCCAGAAGTCACCCTTGCAGTGACTTCTCTGAAAAGAGAAAATGTATCACTGGAAGAACAGGGGAGAGGTCCTGGGCACGTCCCCAAATCTGCTTGTTGGGGTTGGGGCAAGAGGGCCCAGCCAAGGGCACGTGGAAGAGTCTGCCCAGGAGCTGAGGGAAGCAGGCCAGGCTCTGCCAGGTGAGCAGGAGGGACAGCTCCCTGCAGAGGGGCGGGGGCGGGGATCGGGCAGTGGGACAGAAGCAGGGACAGCTTTGGGAGGAAGGAAAAGAACGAGGCCTGAGGAAAGACATGGCGCTTTCTGAAAGGCAGTCACTCATGTCCAGTGACATAACACTTCAGTAGAGCGGTGGGAAACAGGCCAGGCTGCAGAGTACAAATGAAGAAGAGAAAATGTGAAGAGCCGGCAGCCCTGGCTGTGCACTGCACTTGAGGAGCCCGTTGGGGAGCTACCAGACGGAGCAGGAGTAAGGAAGGTTATAGGGACTCTCACTCCTGGGCATGTGCGGCAAAACGCCGGAAGTGAACCATGCACCCCAACTCTCTTCTCCAGGGGACAGGTCCGTATGTTACACATCTGAATGGCCCAGATTTCTGGGTATGTGGTTCCTCTATATCCAAAGCCCCTCTGAGCCGAGAGAGAGAGGCTGACCGTGACGGCACCTGCAGCCTGGTGAGCACGCGGAGAGGCAGCAGGGCACCAGGCCGGGCACCGAGCATTTCTAGGAACTCCGAGCCCTGGTGCTGATGTCAAGGCCGTAGCTCCAGGAAGCCCTGAGCCTGGGCCACTCGTGCTGCCGTGGGGCTATGTACAGAGAGCAGACGGCCCGTAGGCTCCCAGGGCAGTGCCCACAGTGGCCACATCACAGGAATAGGCAGCGAGCTCCTCGCTCTGCCCCACACACGGACCGCCACTTTGGGTTGTCACAACTGCGTCCAGTTAGAGGACACTGAGGCCCAGGGACGCCAGCACATCCCTCACTCTGGGGAGGACGTCACAGGCATCCCCCACGCGTGGTTCACCTGGCATGGACGCCGGAGAGCTGCAGCGATGGGAGGTGCTAGAGTCTGAATGTCCTCGTCCCCCCCGCAAATTCTTATGTTGAAGCCTAACCCCTAAGGCGATGGTATGAGGCGGTGAAGCCTTTGGGGGTGACTGGGTCATGAGGGTGGAGCCCTCACGAACGGGAGCAGTGCTCTGATAAGAAACCCCTCCCCGAGAGCTCCCTTCCCCTTCCACATGTGAAGACACAGAGAGAAGGTGCTATCTGTGAGGAAGTGGCTCGCACCAGACACCGAATCCGCCAGTGACATCATCTTGGACTTCTTAGAACCGTGAGAAATGAGTGTTTGTTGCTTTTATTAGGTTGGTGCAAAAGTAACTACGGTTGTTGCAATTATTTTTAACCTTTTAAACCACAATTACTTTTGCACCAACCTAATAAGCCACTAGGTTGATGGTATTTTTGTGACAGCAGCCCAAACGGACTCAGACAGGCCTTAAAGGAAACTGTAATGTAGCTAGAGCTTTGGAAGCCCCCGAAAGGCCTACGAGTCTAGAAGCACCTGGGATGCCTTCCTGGCCGGGCGATGGATTCTATTTAATGAAGAATAATGGTAGAAACCCATAAGATTTCATGAAATATTATTTTTACACTCAACTTTCTTCAGCAAAGGCTCTAAAATTGCCAGAAAATATCCATTCCCTACAAATCATTGTAGCAACTGGCATATCTCTGATCTTCAAGGGGAAAATGTGCAGCTTCCTTGAACTTAGAATCTTTAGGGTGATGAGCATTAAAAACAGACACTGAGACAGCTCTTGCCACGTGCTTAGCACTGTCAGTAGTGCTTCCTTCACTTTAATTCACTTAACACCCCCAAACCCCTGCCACGTAGATACTTTTATTACTTCCATCTTATAGCGGAGGAAAGAGAAGAGGAGATCGGCTCCACGGTAACAGAACCGGGATCTGACTCAGGTAGAAAGGATACAGGTTTGTGCCCTTGACCCCTGGACTATACTGGGCTATACCAAGCATGAGGAAGTCCATGACCTAGAGGCGTGCCCAGTCCAGCGGGAGGGAGAGAAAAGTAAACATGCAACAGGGAGACGATGAAGTGAGTGTAGGACAGAGGTGTGTGCCAGGCCCGCGAGCACATGGGGGAGGCCTGCAGCCCAGTACAGTGGGCCCAGAACGGCTGCTCGGAGGGGTTGGCGCGTGAGTGAGTCTCACACAGTAGAGAGGGCAAGAAGGGGCTGGAGACCACGCCGGACAGAGAACAGAGGAAGCAAAGACACAGAGGAAGCCAACACATGATGGGTCCAAGGCTGAGGAGGGGGTTGGAAGGGGACACACAGCCCTTGAAAGCTAGTCTGGGAGGCTGGATTTTAATCCCAAGGGAGATGGGGAGCCATCCAGTGGCATCCCCAGGGGAGTGCCAAGACCGGCCATGCATCCTCTTGTACATGGAAAGGGGTAGAAGATGGACAGGACATGAGCAACAGGGAACAAATTGATTTAGAAAAAGACCGTTTCTGACACTAATGCCTTTTTTTCTCTATACCAGCATTGATGCTACATACAGCCTCTGCCCTGTAGGGAAGCGGAATATATGTTCATTTTGAAAACAACAAAGGTAAGGGAGTTCTTTTTGAAAGTTTGTGGCAGGAGCTTAGCCTTTCAAATGGAACCACTTATTCTCTGATTTTCTTTTCCATCCGAATCTCCGCAGGGGGCAGTGGTGAGGGGGAGCAGATGAAAAGCTTCTGATTGTGTAGTGGGGGCCAGAAAACTGCACTGACAACCTCTCCACACCAAGCATTGCACTTCCCCTAGACATCTGAAAACAACTCTTGCACTCAATGCCAACGTGGTTAGAGAGGGAGGCGCTCCTAATTACCCTGCTAACCTCGGGACAGCCTGCTCACTGAGAGCTTGTGAAGACGTGCAGGTACCAGCTGCGAGCAAATGGAATGCACGACTGACCTTGAATGTGATCCAGACAGCTGGAAAGGAAAGACTTCAGATTCTGCCAGACTTAGAGGCTCCAGGATCTTCTGCGTCCTTCTGTCCTAGAAGAAAACAACAAGTGGGCTCATGAAATTACTCACATGTGAATTATCAATTCACACCCCGTTAAATGCAAAGCTCACATGCTATGGACAAGCTGATGTACAATTCAGAACAATCTACTGCGATGATTCATGTAAAAGCTTCACTTTTGAGGCTTAATTGATACACAGAACCTGACTTCACTTTGGCTCTCAGGTCAGCACAAGCATCATTGCATGTAGTGTTTCTATGTGACAGTCGCAAGAAGCAGCTATACAGAGAAAAGGTTTCAGGCACTCTCTGTGACTCAGACTCTGCAGCTGAGATATGTTTCCACTGGAAGGTGATCTCCTCTTAGGTTAATACGTTCCCGCTAATGTAAAACGAAGGACTCTGAGTTCATGTTTGGGAATCACAGGATTTTGGAGACGGCTGGGAGTCTCCTGTCCATAGATGACGAAATGAGATCTGGAGAGGCGGCCCCACCCACAATCTAGCGGCCCAGTTACTGGTACAATCAGTTCACCCACCAGTGCTCTTTCAGAAACAATAGCTCTCATGAAGACTTTTGATTCACAAAACACTCTAAATTTCATGTTGATTTTAAACGTATTCTATCATCTTTTAAAATGTGGAAGTAAGTCTCATTTTTTGCAAAGAAATTCTAATAATCAGCTCAAATCTCCACTTTCCATGGAGAAATGAGCCCCACCAGGGTGTCATGAAAGGGATTGCCCCCATGACCTTCCCCTACGTCAGCCTGTCTGGAAAGGGCAATGTGTCCCTGGCTCCACTGCATCTTGGAAAATCCGAATGTAACTGGAGCTGGCTGCGGCCTTACGCTCGTGGAGGTCAAACCTCTCATTACACTAAAAAAAAAAAACGGCAGTGCAGTGAGATGGTCAGTTAAAGGGAGAGCCAGATTGGGAACACCCAAGAGAAACGTATGTGCACTGAGCAGCTGTTGGCGCTAGGTCTGTTGCCTCTGCTTTGAACACGTGATCTCATTCCATTCTTACAATTGCCCACCATGCGTGCATGGGCACGGAGACCCAGCTGACTTCTCCAGTTCAACTCATATTGATCTGAGCATCTGCTGCGTCTAGGCACCAAGGTAGGTGCCAAGTATCAAAGGAGAAATGGATACTTTGCTTCCTGCCCACAGTGAGGTCAGTCAAGCAGGAATGGGGGAGGGGCCCTGTGTGGTGCAAAAAGCAGTCTGTGCCTCCTGAGACGGTCATGACATTAATTTGGTGAGTGTTGATCAGCATGACAAATACATGAATGAACAAACGAAGTAGAACAGAATAACAGAGAATGGAAAACGTCAGCGTGAATGCAGTGAAGGCAAGACAACTCACGTGGATATGGGTCAATATACCCGTATCAATCATATATACGTCTGTGTGTGCTGGTTTGCAATGTAAAATATATTTCCTTTTGTAGGTCATGGTGAAGAAAAGTGTGACAGCTCTCAAGTTATAGAACAAAGTGACAAGGGCTCTATTAGAACTTGACACAAAATGTTGACAGCAGGAGTGAGTGTGCTCTGCCGTTCAGTTAGCACCTAGCTCTGCAGAGTGAGCTGGGGACAATTTTGCTTTCTCACCAAGAAGCGGTCTCTTATGGGTGGACTGCCTACCTCTAATGCTCAGAGTTAGGAACAGCTTAAGAAGGAAATGCGGGGACTAGAGAGGGGAATGGCGGGGGCCCTTCTCCTGTAGCCTGGGAAAGAGGGTGGGGCAGCTGTGCAGTCGCGAGAGGCACAATGACACCAGTTCTGTGTTTGCACGATGAAGCCAGGGTCAGCCTCGAGAACAGGAGACTAAACCTCAAGAAGATGGAAACCGAACCTAGCCCTAATTCTAGAACTGTAGGCGCTGCTGGAAGGTCTGCAAGCGCAGGCTAGGTCTGGAATGAATCCCCACCATCCCCCTGTCGAGAAAGAGTGCAGGAGAGCCTGTGGAGTCTGGAAGGCAGGAGACAGGGACACAGACGTGGGGTCCCTTCAATGATCTTCATCTTCAGAGTAGCACCTCCTATGGGATGGCAGGTTACTGCTCTCTCTCTTACCAGCACAAAATCGTGATTAAAAATTCTGTTCTTTTAATAAAACTGCCTTCAGACATATCCTAGACACCACGTATGAGGGTGAGGATTTGTAGCAATCCGCTAGACTGCTGTGTGCAGGTATTTTCTCAAGTTCCTGAGTAAAGATTCAAGGATTCAAATCAATTTATTTGATTAATAAATAGGTGCTGTTCATCATACAAATGAAGAAGCAGGAGGAAAGAAGCTAATGATTTGCCCAGCATCACACAGTGACAGAAACAGAATAGAAAATCAGACTCTGGGACACCAGAACCGTTGCGTTTTAACGTCTAAGCTTGCTCGTGATTTTGGTTGTTGGTTTGCTTTTTCTTACAGAGCCGTAAGCTGTTTTCTGAAGTGTGTGAGCAAAATCCACAAAAATTTTAAGGCAAAAATTAAGGGGTGCCAAAAAAATGTATACAAGTGGACACTCTGGTCAACGTTGCTCAAGCAGTGGTTCGCCATAATCAGAAGTGTCTGGACGCTGATGGGAACCACTTTGAGCACCTCTTGTAATTGCAGAAGTCAAACGTGACTTGTATTCATCTTTTGTTATAGGTATATATTATTACAATTTTAACAGTTTTCCTTTCTTAAAATGTGCATACACTTTTTTGGATAAATATATATATATATATCTTGCCAAAAAAGCACACACATCACAAATCAATGGTATCAAACAACATCAGCAAAACGACTTCCTCCTTTCTACTGCTAGGGTAGATTCAAAGAAGTTTTTTTGACTTCTTAGCTTTTTAAATTGTATCTATTTTTAGGTTTTACCATGTTTCAATTAAAATTAGGTGTTACCACTTTGCCTTCAGGAAAATAAAAGTCTCAAAGCTACAGCTACCATAAGAAAAGTAACTAAAGTGAGTGTGTAACTGGTACTTTAAATACTTAAGTAGAACTTAAAGTATTTAAGTTAAATCTAATAGGTAAATTATAAACGGTAGAGGGAGTATCTACAGTTTTTAAAATTATTAAAAGATATATTAAATATTTTTATTGTTTTACTTTTTATTTTATTTTTATTTTTTAAGGAGGGCACAGCTCACAGTGGCCCATGCAGGGATCGAACTGGCAACCTTGGTGGTGTCAGCACCACGCTCTAACCAACTGAGCTAACTGGCCACCCCTATATTAAATAGTTTTAAATGAGTGAGATTAAACTTTCAAATCTAGAGACACACAATTGGGTGATAAAGCTCTTAAAAGTTAAACACAGGAAGTGATCGCTGTGGAAGTGCAAAGGAGGGGGTGCTCAGGGGAGAAGAGGGGGCTGTGATTGGTAGGGGGTGGGGGCACACAGACAGGGTGTCCGCTTACAGAATTCATTGGGCCTTCCCCTCGATTTGTGTGGCTTTCCATACCTATGGGGTTTGTTTTTTTCTTTTAAACTAAAGAGATTTACATAAAGAAACCATTGCTTTGAAACAGGGAACTAAGAATACAGTGATCAATTGTTACTCCCAGGTCCAGTGGGACAACAGGAATGAAAATGACAGCCCGGTTCCCTTCACTTGCCATCCCAAAGGCTGGAGTTTGAGGGGCGACGGAAAAGGGTCTGCTATGTCAGTCACGGAGTGGTCGTAGGTAGTATCTGGCTCCTTCTGTCTAAGAATGTGTTCCAAATGGTTTTGATGGCAAATAAATCTATTATCACAACAGATGGAGGTTTTATGAACTTTGGAATTAAATTTTAAAATGTATGATTATCCAAAATGCACACGTTCTTCAGCTCTGTTTCTTGCTTTTAGGTTTTAAGTTCAGAGCAGATCAAAATTTCCTCCCCGAACAGGAATAATCAAGATAAACCCCAGGTAGATTGTACTAAACAACCCAGGGCAGGCACTCCCACTTACTGCAGACTTCCTGGGGTTGGGCTCCCCGCCAGCACTGGCAAAGGCCCCTACTGTATCTCCTGGCCTCACTCCTCAGTCGAGGGAAGAAAAAAAAAAACATACTGCAGAGGACACAAGCCGTGGTTATGCCGTTCCAGTTCTCCAGAACCTAACTTTGCTCCTTTTTCTGTAGCTGAATCAAATACTTCACCCTTTTCTGTTTATTTGCACAGAGGGCTGTTTAACAGAGGAGCATACCGAGCGAAGGGAAAGCCACAGCCATGTGGGCCAGAATGGCTTCCAATCACAACAAACACACCCAAAGAGGGAGGAAGATGGTAAGCGATATATTTCCTTTCCGACATTCTTTAAAATAAATGCACAGCCCTGGAGGAGGCAGTCTGACATGTTTCCACTAGATGAATAAGTGTGGAGAAGCACGGATCTTTGTACACTACCTGCTCTCTGCCCAGGCCCCATTCCAGACCACAGTTTGGCAACTGGGTCCCCAGGGCCTGAGTATCTGGAGACTGTCTACAACGCAGTGGTCTGCACGGCTTGGAAACCAACAAGGCTCCTTTCCTTTCCATTAGCCACTGGCAGCAGGACATGTAAGAAGATGCTTTCCTTTGTCACATTCTGCAGAGGCCCCCCGCATCCTCCGAGCCGAGTCTCAGGACACTGAGAAATGCTGTGATGGTTTAGAAACCCAGCCACATCAGGCCACAGCTGACAGCAAGCCAAATCTACATTCTGATCCATCACATTTTGAAGCTAAATATTTCTCTGAAGCGTGCGAGCAAAATCTACATAAATTTTAAGGCAACCTAGGACTGTTGTGAGTCTAGACTATACTGGGCTGTGTTTTCTTCCTCTGCTTCTGTGAGCTCATCCCCTCTAATGGCTGAATCCCCGGGTCACTCACTCTGCATTCCTCACTTTGAACAAGACGCAGAAACACCGAGTACTACGACACATTACACACGAGGAAGCCTTAAAACATAACCCCCAAAAAAGAGCTGGATTTTCCCGTTGCTGTCAGAAGGGAGCATAAGAGCATAATCTCTCACGTCCTGTAAAAGGAAAAAACAAAAACAAAAAAAAAAGCTTTTCTCGTTTTCAACATGAAAAGACATCCCTGACCCAACACACATCTAACAGTAATGACCTGGCCATAGCAGGGCTCCTGTCAGAGGATTAAACCTTGCACGTCTATCAAGCTCCCATCCTAAACGCCTTCATTTGTTGTTAAAACCAGTCTATCAATATGTGGAGCTGAGGGACAAGAAGGACACACAGTAGCTTTATGGGGTGACCTGCTGCTACTGCTATTAGTGCTGCCCTCTAGAGTTGTGCTGTGTACAAGCTGTGAGACCACACGTGGCAGCCTGATTATACTTGGAACATCAGAATATACTCTTTACTTGTGTATTTGCATATAATGTATATTATAAAAGCAACATGTACATCATATATTCTATATAAATAGCTCCTTCTATCATACGTCCATGTAAATCCTATTGCTTAGCTAACTCTTATACACTAAGATGAATTATTCTAACCAACTATTCTAATTATTCTAAACCAACTAATTCTAACCTAAATTATTAAATTATCTAATTCTAAATTATTCTAACCAACTAATCTAATTATTCTAAACCAACCTCAATAAGTTAATGACATTTAGTGCCCAAGTGTTAGGACAAGTGCTCTTGTCCTTTTAATCTGTGAGTATAAACCTACTTGAAAGTCAGACTTAGTTTCATTAGTGTCAACAGTGATCTTTGTTCCCCCCCAACCCCCGCCATTCCACTGGTCACCAAAAGTTGGGGCAGGATTCTAATTCTACCTTATGAATATCTCTCAAGTCTCTACCCTCTCAGGCCTTCTAATATCTCCTCTGGACCATTACCGTAGATTTTTAACCAGCCTTTCAACATCCAGTGTCTCCCAAAGCAGTCAATGTGTCACATTACAGCCAGAATTACTTCCTCAAAGGCAGAGAGATTAGATCACTCCTCTGTTTTAGAACCCTTCATGGCTCTGTATTCCCCAAGAGACAAAGTTCAGACAAGTCACTGTGGCATATGACCAGCTTATAGTCCAATCAGCTCATCAGTGTGGGCTAAAATAACTTCCAATACCAACCAACATCCACTCACGCATCCATTCAGTGACAATCCGTTGGGTCCTCTTAGGGTTCAGGAAGAATCAAGTTCAGTAAAACCCAGTCCCAAATCTCAGTGTGCAAGCACTTTGGCAGGAGACGGAGATGTCAATAAACAATCACAACCGAGCATGGTGACTGCAGTTTGGCCCCGATCTGGTGTAGCAGTATCATATCCACGCATTCCCACGTACCCATTGCCCCTCTATTCCAAGGCTGCTGAATTTTTTGCTATCCAAAACACATCAGGTTCGTTGATGCCTGCATACCTATCTCTACTTCCTCTCCAGCGTTTGAAATGCCCTTCCTCAGTCCTGCCCAGAGAATCCCTATTCATCCTTCAAAACTCTGCCCAATAGCCCCACTTATGGAAGGCCTGCCTGGAGACTCTCAGGTGTAATTATTTGCTTCTTTTTTTAGGGCTACCTATTCTTGGTTTTCACCTTTGCTGTATCAGATTCTTACACCGTGCTGCAATCATGTGTTAAAATGTCTGCGCTTTGTGCTACATAAAGGGCAGCCCCTGTGTTTGAAGGAGTGTTGGCATCCGAGTGGGAACTTAAAGGTCAGTGAGGGAAAACCAGGCCCCAGAGTGAAGGAACTTAATCCATTAATTAGCCCACAACTCGCTCTAGGTTAAAATTGGTGACTTTCCCAAGAAAAACTAGTGAGCCAAAACCCAAACAACAGAAAAACAGACGAGAGCGTACATACCTGCAGATTAGCATCTGTACATAAATATGCATAAACACTCACAAAGAGAGGCGGGTGACATGGGCATGGACGTGTACCACTGCTGTGGCCGCCATCCAGATAAGCCAAGGGGCTGGAGGGAAGATGGAAACTGGCACCGCTGACCCTGGCCAAAGGCGATGGGCGGGAAGATGATGGGAAGTGTGGTTTCTACCCCCAAAATTGGTATCCCGCAGCTCCTCCTCCTGCCATGACCTTGAGGGTATCCTGTCACGGCTGCCTTTTTCCATTAGATACTTGGGGAGAAGCTTCCATGCCTGACCCAGCCCTCATTCACTTCCTAGCACCCCCACCTCCCTGGCCAAGGCACAGATTATGGCTTGCCCCTTCCTTGAAATGGTCTGATATGATCATAGGAAAGGCTCCAGACAACCGGGTGTCATTTCAACTTATTACACTGACTCTAGGAGGTCACAGCAGCCCTGTCTGCAAGGCCTGCAGTTTGGCCAGGTTTTAAGTCCTGACGCCTTCAGGCAAACTTCAGTTAAACCAGCCCTTCATTTCACAAAAGAAAAAGCTGGAATTCAGAGTGGCTTACCCAAAAGACATTCAGTGAGTGAAAGGTATTCTGGTAAGTTATGAAGAAAACCAAAGGTATGTTGTTAAAGTTTGAGAAAAGCGCAGCCCAGAGCCTGCACAGCCATGGCCCACGCAAAACAAAATTTGCTCCCTGTTTCTTTTCTTTTCTCCAACGCCCCACCCCCCTATCCCTGCCATTTCTTTTCTTGAATGAAGTAAACAGCACCACTTTCAAATTCCTTATGTAAAATTAACTTGGGAGAAACAAGGAGCACAGCCTAATAAAGTCTGGTTAGAAAAAACAAAAGTACCAAAAATACCAATCTGCCACATCCAACCCCACAGCCTGTCAAATTGAACAGTATTTGCCCTGAGAGCAATTTCGCCTTCCAGAGACAACCCTGTGAGGGGGTCAGGAAAGATGTGAGGAACAAGGGGCCAGCATCAGCATAAGTTTCAACTTCAAAAGGAGCATAATCTCCATTTCTGTAAACTCTCCCCTTCCAGATAAACGACTAGGTCCCCAGTTAAGACCGTCATGTGCCATCTCCAGAGTTCCCCCAAACCACACATTCCTCTCAGGGTCCTCGGCGGCCATCTGCATACATCCTAACCTAAACCAGGGCCATTTATAAGATGGCTTATGTTTAACTTCATTCTATTTAATTCCAGTGCTTTCTTCCAGTACCCAATCTGTACGTAATTAACATCATATTGCAGCAAACGCTGAATGGTATGATAAGTTTTACCATACGTATACAATGGACTACTGCAGAACTTGGCATGCCTGCAGTGATCCATTAAGAGGGGCGAGCCTGGCTTATTTTGGAGTATACGTTATGTGTTTTGGATCGGGTCTGTTTTTTTACTTCTACTAATGTTGTCCATGAGGCTTAGTCCTTTCTCAGGGGTCGCCACGACGTGTTCCTGCCTTTCCACAATGAACGCCACTGGCTCGAAAGCTATTTGGCTCACAGAGGAAGGATCCTTTGAAACATTTCTAGTTTCTGAACCAAAATGAGCTTTCTCAGTCTTGACAAAGGCTGAGCAGATACCATCAAAGCCCCCAGGATCAAGTGGAACTGAATGGAGAAAATGCCAACGGAACCATCGGTCCAAATCCTAAAGGCAGAGGGCACTCCTTGAAGCTTGAAATATGTAATTTTAGAACAAAAAGAGGAAGCACTGTAATACTGTAGATAATGAAAATATGAAACTTGTGTCCCAAGAGGTAGCCGATAAAATACAGGAGGTTCAGAAGGAGTTAGCAAAGGTCATGCTGACAGATCCGCCTTTGAGGAACATTCCTGACATTCTGAGACAGAGAGAAGGAAAATCGTATCTTTCCACCTTATCAGTGCCTTACTCTACCCACCTTCTCTGCGGCACAAGAAAAAGCCAGCCGAGGCCTTTGTCAAAGGAAGAATTCGAGGTGGGAAGGGCCTCTGGTTTGACTCTCTGGGTCACTCTACTCAGACACGATATAATTTATAGTTAACGTAGCTGGAAAGTTGCAGTTTTGCTTTAAGACATTCTTCAGTGTAGATTTCAGAATGAATTGAAGTCTCTCTTAACATGTGACATGAAGAAACACATGTTCTTAATCTGTGGGTTTAAAATTGTTTTAGAATTACATCAATGAGACATATCCTCCAAAGAAGAGTCAGGCCACCCACCATCACACGCGGGATCTGAGAGCAATGTAGGACTCTACTACTTCCCAGCTTAATGTCTTACGACGAGTCAGTTGCTAAAACTCTTTAAAAAGGAACTTTCGTTTGGAGCTTAAAAAAAAAAAAAAAAGGAGTTTTTGAATCCACTGGGTACAGTTTGTTGCTGGAGACAGGACCTGGCTAAGCTGCTCTGAGGGTAGCATGAAGGTAGACGTACCCAGCACCCCCAGGAAAGGGAGTCGGAGAAAGAAATGTCCTCTGGTTCTCCATCAGATCGAGTTCCCAAACCAGAACTCAAATCCTCGGTTCTCAGTACCAAACACGAAGGTGCAGAACATTAAGCTTAGAAAACTGCCAAATGAACCTCACGAATTCATCCCTTAAAATGGGAAGGTATCGTGAAGGGCTTAAAAATAGTCTTAAAGGCCAACATTTCATCTTTAAAGCTTGGGTACATGGTACGTAATGAGAAACATGATAGCTCGCCAGTCAAGTGAAGGAATTAAATAGGAAAAAAGGAGTGTAGGGAGATGCTATAGTAGGAATTACAGCCTAAAATTAGGGGAAAGAAAAATAGGTAATGAGAACGTATAACTAAATGGAAAGGAGAGTTCCAGATTATAACTAAGACTGGTAAGGACTGTCTGACACCCACGTGGCCGTCTGCAAAGCGCTCACCTGTAATTAGCCTCTCACCTGTACCGTGTGTCTCCTCACACAACTTCATGAGGCAGGCAGGAAAGGACAGCCTCAGAAGACACTCCTATGCCAAGGTCACAACATTAACAACTAGTGATCTTTTTGACTCAAGTCCTATGCTCTTTTGCCATTAAAGTACCACGATTCCTGACTCGTTAATTTGAAGGAAAAAGTAGAAAAAAAGTTTTTCCCCTTTTCCCCTTTTCCTACATCTATTATATAAAGTAAATGGTGTCTTTCTCCCCTTGGGAAGATGCAATGAAATCATTAGATGAGAAGTAACTAATTTAGAGGGTTTATCAGATTATTGCTGAAATGATACCAGAAGCCCCCCTTCTCCAGTTCATTATCTCAGCAGTAATAAAAATAAGGGGGAAATGGTAGGACCTTTCAGGAGGCTAGAGTGAAAAGGCCTTGTTTCATGTTCTGTTTCTTTCACTACAGACAAAATGGAAAAATGCCATATTCCACCACAAAGACTTTCTTTGGCATCAGGTAGAGTTACTAACCTATTGGAGGAAACCAGATGGAAAGAACAATAGATGCAAAAATGTACTGTACAAAAGAAACAAATATTGCAATCATCACAATCTTGATTCTAAAAATAAAAGCACTGGCCCGGGAACCTGAGTGTCCCAGGGCAGCGTGACTCACAGGCTAGGCTGAGTGGTCAGTCTTATCTCTTTTCCATGATTTGTCCCGAATGTTTTTTCTGAGTTTCTCCTGCTCCGGATAGGATTTTATGTAATGTATGTCACTGATCTATAGATAAAAGCCTATTGGAAACCAATTCCCTATTTATTCAACCAAATCCCTATTTATCTCAGGACTTCTTCCTCTTGCCTAACAAAATATATTTTGGATATTTTCTCTCACCCACCAAACATGTGCATTTCTTTAATTTGGCTTCTTGGTTCCACTTAAGCTTGTAGGCCCTGTGCCACCTAGTGGGTAGAATGGGAGAAGAGCAGATCTATTTTCCAGCTCCTCTCAATTTAAATAATAAGAGAATAAGTCTTCCATTTAACTAAGAAAACATTAACTTAGAAATAAGAATTACTTTCAGATGATTCCGGAGGGTCTAGTTTCCACAAGCACACATGTCTTAACAGATACAGAAGCGTAAGATGCTTTGACCAAAGTAACTACTCTGCATTATCCTGAAAGAGCACCCACCATTTTCAAATCCATTATTTCTGCAGGCTGGAAAAACTGCAGGAAACTGAAATTTTCCATTCTCAGGAGGTGGTTAGGCTGAGAACTGATAAGAGACGGGGTGAAAAGAGGCTGTGCAGGGAGCCTGGTGCTACAGGAATCCTATTGGGCTGCTCCCAGCACAACACAATCTGGCCTTGAAGTGAGTAGCTGTAGATGATGAATGGGCCTTTGATTTTAAGTGTCATTTAGCTGTATAGGTAAAATCCAATCTCAGGCTCAGGGGCTCATCAGCATAACCAAACACTGAGCACAAGGGCCCTGGAAGGAGCCCACTTCCCTGACAGCCTGGTGTTCTGGGAGTTACAAAATGCTCCTTGGAGGAAGGGGCCTCGCCTTCTGTGGGCAGAAGCAATTTACTCCATTCGCTAGAAACTCATCCTGTCTAGACTCCAGGATTGGTCTCAAGTGTGAGAGTGAAGAGGAAATCCTCTGTAGCTCCCTCGCCAAGGTAAAGACCTCAGGTTCACTCTCACAGCAATGACAATCCATTTCAAGACCTCCTTTGGGTAACAAAGGATGTTGACACAGCTGCTTCTTCATTAGCCAAGAAAATTAGATAGAAACCCATCGCGAGCATAGCACCCAGTGGCTGACACCAGCTCAGTCCTGCTGGAGAGCACTGATCTAGATGAACACAAACGCCTTGTTGTCTAGTTGTTCTAGCAATTACTGACGGAGGGATATTAAAATCTCCAACGAAGATCACAGAGTTGTCTATTAGTCCCTTGAATTCTGTCAATACGTCCTTCATGTGTTTTAAGCTCTATTACTAGACATACATAGATTTATGACTGTTACGAATGTGTTCCTGGAGAATTAATTGCTCCCTTTAATCTCCGGTAATACTCATCATCCTGAAGTCTGTTTTATGTCATAGTAATATGGCCACTCCAGCTTTGTAAAGCATACTGTTTGTGTGACATGCTGTTTGTATGACTCCATCTTTTTACCTTTGACCTACTTGTATTTATATTTAAAGGCAGCATATGATTGGGCCTTTCTTTTACTCCGGTCCAAAAATCCCTGCCTTTAAATTGGAGTGTTTAGTCCATTTACATTTAATGTTAATTATTGATGTGGTTGGGTATGATCCTGCTCTCGGATTTCATTTTCTGTTTGTCCCATCTGGGTTTGTTTTTTAAATTCTTCTGATCCTTTCTTAACTTTTTCTGGAATAATTAAATATTTTTTTTAGAATTTCATTCTCATTTCCCTTCGACCTTTTTCACTGTGCTTCTCTGCATTTTCTTCAGAAGAGCTAATATGACTTTATAAAGAACAAAAACAGAAGTCCTAGCACCCCCTGCCTCAGGATACTCAATCAGCACCCCAAATTATGTAACCAGTTACTGAGGAGGCTGAGGACCCTGTCAACTTCCCACCGCCCCCCCCCAGTCCTTATTAGTAGGGAGATACAATTCTCCCCACCTTCTTAAGAGGCGTTCCAGTACTATGATTCTGCATACTACAATAGTTACAGAAGTTTTTCTTCATAGTAAATGTTTACAGAATCTGAATCCCTGGATCTTCATGGCCTCCATCCTAAGAATGCAAATTCCTGAACTTGCATTTTGTTTCCTCATGCCTCCTCCAGGAACTTACTCTCTACTCACACAGGATCACAATCCAGTCTCTGAAAATATTTAAAAGCAAGCTTCTGGCCTGAGAACTGAATAAATCTAAGGCTTGCGAGGAGCGCCCTCTTGAGGTAGCCTTTATAAAGATGTTGAAAACTTTGCAGGAACAGGTTGTAGCTGTTCTAGCTTCGGGAGCTAAAAAAAGTAATCAAGAAGATATGTTGGCTAAATTTTGAATGTAAATGTATCTTCTTATTAGAAATCATTCTAACTCCTAAAAGACAAGACGACATGCAGCAGAGAAATAAACACCAGGCCTCACTAAAGGCATTCCCTAAATATAAAATAACAAACGCTGGAAATGCACTAACACCCAGAAAGATAAATGTGATTGCAGAGTTCTGGTTTGAGTGGTTAGTTTTAGATATTGTTCCTGATCTGGAAGAAAGGCAAGCTTCCTCCAGAGGGAGAGGTGGTGGGTGTGGGTTTGCGTGGGTCACACAGTGGGCAGGTGAGGTTTCTGAGTTGGGGGGACCAGGGGTGGGACATTGACTGTCACTTCTCAGCCACATGGCCTTAGGGAAGTGTCTAAGTCCCCTCAAGCTATCTGCAAAATGGGGGTGATGAGAGAACTGACCTCAGAGGGTGTGAAGAGAATCAAGCAGCAGGATACAGCGGACCCTTAGCCAGGGCCCAAGCCACAGGAAGCACCTGTTGGTGCAAAGAGTTTTTATTATCTGCATCTATAGGACTCTCATATGAGGGGCAAGACACCGTCTTCAAAAAATCACCAGGATGGTTCTCCCATCCCTCATTGTTGCATGCCGTCTTCTTTAGCTAAGAAAAACATACTTTT
The DNA here is from genome assembly GCF_057876585.1 of Rhinolophus sinicus. Classification (NCBI taxonomy): domain Eukaryota; kingdom Metazoa; phylum Chordata; class Mammalia; order Chiroptera; family Rhinolophidae; genus Rhinolophus; species Rhinolophus sinicus. The sequence goes on from NC_142502.1 coordinate 10,971,976, forward strand.
TTCTAGGTTTTTCACCATCACTTGGGACCCTGTCAGCTAAATTAAAATAATAACAACCACAACCACAAACTTCTTTAAGGTGGTACACGTAGGAAACTCAAGCACGAACAATCAGTAGAATGGTCAGTTAAATCACTCGCCAGATTTTCACAGTTCAACCAAACATATTGGTGTATTGGAGGCCTGCCTTCCTGACAAGACGCTGGAGATATGGAAGGAACATTTTTCTGTGTAGGATTTGTGATGCTCCAATTCCCTCTGACTCCAGGCTGGCATCAGAGGAGGCAATGCATGCCCTTTTGTAAACACCACTGGTCAGCTGCTGTTTGTTTTTGTTTGTTTATTTGGTTTTAGGTCTCTGCCTCTGCCCACATACTCAAATGGCAAACAAAGCTGGGAGACTGGCAGGAAAGTCTGCAAGATTTGAATAGTTTTGGAGAAATGAGAAGGAAAAAGAGGCAGGAAAGTGATGATCTCAGTTTCTAACACATTAAACAATGGATGCTGGGGAAACACCCAATATAGCAGCACCCACGTAGGAGAACTCGGATAATGAAGAGAAGGAGAAAGACTGACAGGCCAAATGGGATGGAGCAGCGAGGAGTCTGGAAGGCCCGCGGGACAGCACGGGAACAATTTTGCAAGCAGCCCAACGTTACGCGGGACAGGCCCCTCCCCCAGACAGGGCTCACGGCCAGGGCTCCACAAGTGCCAGCTGGGGACATCAGGGCACACCGGGCCTTAGGACAAACACTGAGCACTGTCCTAGAGCCTCGATTTTATTTAAAGACTGGAGGAAGTGTTGTAACAGAGTTAAGTAGTTTGGTATCGTATAAACCATGACTCGTGTATTAAAACAAACCTATATGTTGGAATAGAGTACAAAGTTTGCACAGGTGTTTATGATCACTCAGGAGTTCTGTGATGAAATGAGATATTTTGATGCTGGTGACTGACCACTGCTGTGGCCATGGGCCTCAGATGGGGATTTACTTTTCCTCCTTTGCCATTAAGGTATGTGGATGGGAAAAGGTGAGACGTGCCACTCTAGGGATATTAGGAAAATGTCCCCAGTCCCAGGTGTGGCTTTGTGCAACCTCTTTCTGGCTCACGCCGTTGACCATTCAAACTGCCTCTAACATGCAAGATTTTACTTGGGGAACTCGTGTGCATGAAGGATGTGCAGAACCTTCCGGAAGGTTCCAGATGTTGCTCCCCTGATGTCCCTCACTGTAGAGCAGGACACCAACCCCTGCTCAGTCTGGCTCCCCAGCCTTTAAAGGTGAGAGACTTCAAGGTGTGTCAGGAAAGCAGAGCAGAATGGAGCAGTAGACCCAGGCACAGGCTGGACTTCCTTTCCTGCGAAGGATGAGCTGTGATAGGGACAGTCTGTACGTTCCCACCTTCCTCTTGGGAGCTAGGAAGGCCTGGGAAGGTCCCAAAGGTGAAAACAGAAGCCACACATTGCATTTCCCAATGGCCTCACATTGACATCTTTTCAAATCTTGATATGCCCTAACTGGCAAAACTTAAAAGGGAAGGTGATAAGCGGGAAGCATTTAAAATCAGGAACATGTGACTTAAAGCTTGCAATGCTGGCCTTTGTTTCTGCGACATCATGGCCAGTGAGAGTCATTTGCATCAGGATTGCCAGTGAAGCTTGTGGAAATGTCTGTGGTCTCATGAGAAGAGACAACAGAGTGTGCGTGCACACGTGTGCCTGTGTGTGTAAGAAAGCGGGTACACACTCTGCAGTTCAAAAGCACCTGCCAGGAAATCTCAAGTTCTTTCCTTTTAACAGCATTAAGTGTCACTAATTCCAGCTCACATCCTACGAAATGTGTAAAGGTGTTATCCCCGTATTCTGACAAGAAGACAGGCACTGCTGATTACTGATACTAGCGTTCTTCCTGACGCTGTCTGACTCCATCCGCTTACTCAGGGCAGGCCCCTCTTTAAAGTCAGTGGAAATCGAATTTGAGAGTTAAGATTTCAGATCAAGGTTCCTTTCCAATTTATAAGCTTTAAAAAGCAAATGTTTTAAAGTTGAGTGTATATTTTGGTACAGAAAGAACTGGGATCACAGAAAAACACTTGGTCCCCATTTCTCGTTTGCCTCTCATGTTCCAAGGTTGTGTTCTCATGACGTGTCTGTGTGGACTGGACAAACTAGACAACATGGAGAGGTTAGGGAATGAAAGGGATGGACAGCGGCAGAAGCCACCCCGGGGCTGATGGGAACCCCTTCTCCAGGGAAAGGAGAATAAGCTCAGCTGAGGGGAACTGCTTGTGAGCTTGCTAATGAAAAGGGTCACGTGCCTGAGGGCATCAGGGGCCGGGTGAGGCACTGGGATCAAATGCTGCTTGAGCTGCTGCAGTCGAGACATCTAGAAGCTTCCAGCCCCTGCCTTGAGCCTGGAGGACACATGAACCTCCCAGGGCTGACGTACGCCTGCGGCTTTTCAGGACTGGAAACCCACGCCCTCCTTACACTGCTTCCCACTTGTCCCTTGGCAACCCTGAGAGGACATAGAGCCTCATAAGGTTTCCATAGATTTGCCATGCACGCCTCGTCTCTTCTGTCCTGGCTCTGACAGGGGACCTGGCCGTTTCCTAATGAAATCACAGCTGCCAGTGCTGAGTCATCGTGAGCTCCTAGCCCTGCGCTAACGGCTTTATTTCACATACTTATCTGGATTAACTTATAAGAATCCCCATCTCTGCTTCCCACCTATATCACCCCTGATCAGGGGACTCACCGTGTTCCCCTGGTTCATCAAGACCCTAGACGACCACCGCAGGGGTCCTGTGTTTCGATGACTTTCTCTGTTTAGGAAAATGGCACCACATCCATCTACTCAGAAACCCGTGAGTCACCTTTGACTCCTCCCTCCCCCACATCATACCCAGCCCACCAGGAGGCCCTACTGAGGCACTCCCCAAAACCATGCACCCTCTTCTCTCCTTGCTTGTCGCTCCCGTGACCTAGGAGACAGCCTCAGAGCTGGTCTCCCTACTTCCACACTTGGCCCTTTTCACTCTTTCTCCGCGTGACGGCAGAAGTGATGTGATTAGAATGATAACATCGTCCCACTCGGCACTCCTCAGGGGCTGCCCATCACACCTACAAACATATACAGACTTCAGTCTCAGCTGGAACGTCACCTGCTTAGAGAGAGTCTTTCCTTGGCAACACGTGGTATTACCTCTCACCACCACCCCAAATTCTCTCCTTAAGACTTTTTTTTTGCCCTCTCCCTCTGACTCTTGCTTTGGTCGTTGTACTTATTACCACTACAATTATTATAGCCATCTCTTGTGGCTTTCCATCTTAGAGCATACAGACCACATATGCCACTCATGCATCATAAAATATTTCCCATATAGGAAGTGTGCTTGTTTATGACTGGATCCCAGTGACCCGATAAATATTTGCTGAAGGTTGAATAAATGACCCATCGGGTACTTATATTTTGTCCTGCCCCTTCGTTCCACCCCTCCTGCCTCATTCAAGTCTCAACTTTTTTAGCTGTCTTGGTTTTAGTGAAATGCTCCACCAACAGCCGTGCTGCCAGCGGACCGACGTCAGACCTGCTATTGGGGACCTGCAGGAGGAGGCCCCATAATGATAAAGGTCTCCGACGCTTCATTGGACAATTTTGACCAACAACTCCTTCATCCCTTTCTTTACCAAACTGTCAAAATAGCCGGCGGGAAAGGAAGTGGCATTGGTCCTGCCTGGAAACTGGCCCAAGCACATGAAAGCCCTACTTCCCCTCACGCAGCTCCTGGCCTCCTCTGGCTCTGAGCAGGGCACCTCACACCTCACACAGGTGTTTACCTGTCCTTCCTAAGTCTCTGTCTGGCTGATCTTGGTGGGTGGGCAGGTAAGGAGGTAGGGAGACAGATGTGGGGTTCAGCTCCAGCCCCACCACTGAAATTAGCTGTGACATTAGACAAGTGACCCTACACTTCCAAATTCCATCACGGGGAAGAGAAAGAATACTAGTAGGTCCGTTGTGAGGATTAGTGAGAAAATGTTTCTAAAGTGCCCGGTGTGATGTCTGGAGCATAGAAAGTACCCCACAAATGAGAGTTAGTCCTGTGAGGGGTGGGGGTGACTAGCTGGGTGTGTGTGAGGGGTATAGGGGAGGTAGGTGTATCTTTCCATAGAAAATCCCTGACACTGGCGACCTCCATCTTTGAACCCATTTCTGCAAGAGGCTGGTCTCTATTGAGGTCGGATACCCTCGTAGCTGGCCCCTCGCGCTGCTCTCTTCCTTAGCGGGGAGGGGAAAGGGACTTGTTTCAAACTGACCAGCCATCTTGCATTTAACCCAAAGACTTTCATTCTGGGTTTGTGGGAACATTTTATAAACTTGTTGAGGTCTTTGATTTTTACTGAGGTCTTTTGAAGAATCAGCAATCTCCTTGAGTCAGGATCCCTATGAATTTGATGAGCATGACCCACTGGCCGCCCTCAGGCCATTGATAGAGATACAGAAAAGGACGGGGGGGGGGGGGGCAGGTTTTGCTTGGGAACCTCTCGAGCAGTTTGGCTCCATAAAAACGATAACATTAAATTGGAACGTGTCTCTGTGTTCTATTATTGGAAACCGCACCAATCTTCCCCACACCAGCATACTGATGTTCTAAAGATGGTGGGATTTCTCAAATCAAAGTTGTCAGGAGGCAAATGCAAGACGGCCCAGTGAACATGAAAAGAACACAGCACAGCCTGGCGGCTGCTTACACAGCTGACCTTGGTCATTCCAAGACCGCGACTAAGGGTCCTTTATACCCTGCTCTCACCTCCCACTCCCGTTTTCCAAACACTTCTTTGCATACTAGGATGAGTAGATATAAGAAGAAAATGTGAGATATAAATCAGTTTCTTCTCTTTTTGATGTTGACTAAACACAAGGTTTTCAACGTCCTCCAAGGATTGCAGAACCTGTGTCTTCCCCCAAGCCTAACACACGAGCAGGCCTTGTTCAGGGGAGGAAAGGAATGACCATGGCTTTCTGGGTACGAGGGGCTCCTCCCCAGATTCATTCTATATGCCTATTCACTTCCCAACAGTCGTGCTGAAAACCGGAAGCACGCTGCAGGGCCGGCAAGAAAACAGAGAACACAGCCTTTGCTCAACGTTTCGCATACACATTCTGATGGCTGGTTCAAAAATGAGCACTAGTTCTCCCACCATCAGTCAGTCTTGTCATAGCCTTAGTAACACATGACAGTGATCAATGTGGTGTAAATGAAAAGATCACGACCACCTCTTGCTGGGCACAATCTGAACATATTCAGACAATGGAGTGAAACCGGCTCTCGGATTCCCTAACGGCTGTCTTTTAGAGGCACTCGTGGGACCTGGCCCCCTCCTCACCCTGCTTCAAGCTGGTGCCCTTATAACACCAGGCAGCGTCTGTCCCCTACGTCCAACGCCCAAGTCGGGCCCAGGAGCTTTTAAAATCATAAGAAGGTACCTTGGGTTCCCGTGCCCACCTTCATCCACACATCTGAAGGCTCCCTGTATGGACGCGGAAATCATTAGAACCCTCAAAGGGGAGGTTCATGTGGGTGGTCCTGCCTCAGAGGTTCCCAGCCTGCCAGTGGTAGGCACAGGGGACTGAGGCTATGGATTCCAAGGAGCAGTGTGTCACTCGCCTCCCCGTGTGGCCTCATGGTGCCGTTTGGCTAAATGTGCTACAGACTACCTGTCAGGCGTGTTTTATCACCAAAATCCAGGGTTACTATTGAAAAATGGATTACCCTGATTCCTATGTCTTTTTCATGCAATTCTATTGTAAAATGGAATTTGAAAACAATGATGAAAAATTGAGAGAAACAGATTTGATAAAAACACATTCGTTTCCTGCGACTTTGATGAGAATGTTTCCTCCATGGAAACCCTCTCCACTGTGGCGCTGTCCTAGCTGACCTGCACTCAGTCACCCACTTCTCCATCAAATACTTATGTAGCCCTGACTGTGTGTAAAGAGCACTGGGTGGAATACAAAACTCACACTCTCATCTTGTCCTTGCGAGGACCATAGTCTGTTAGGAGAGGGGCCACAGATCGACTGGGCAAACCAGTGACTTCGGGACACAAACAGCAGCAGGGTGACCCATCCTTTGGGCACCACCCTCACTGCACTGTGACAGCTGCAATTACTGACCATTTGTTGGAAATATCTTTTGCTGCAGGCACTGGGCTGAGTGCTCCGTACGCATTGATCTTATTTCTGTCCGTGTTAGAGGTGTGAAAAGAGGCTCGAGGAGGCTGAATCACTTGTCCACGGGCTAAGCAGGGGTAGAGACGGAAATAGACCACATCTGGTCAGAACTGCTCCCCACTTAGTCAGAGACACCCAGCGTAGCAACTGCCTCCCCAGAAATGTGCGTAACTCTTCATTACGCTGCTACTTCCAGGACACCACAGCCTCTTACGAAGCTTGAACTCTAAGTGATGAATTTAAGATGTTATGGGGCAATGGGGGAAGAAGCTGACATGCTCCCATAAACCACTGACACCTACTCCACCATGGCAAACAGAAGACGTAACTCATTTTTCTATGAAATTGTCAACTAATCAACCATAGCTCACTTCCTCCATCCTTCCAATCTCTACTCAAGCAAATGTCACCTCATCGGCGAGGTCTTCTCTGACCACATAGAGTGTCAGCCATGGCCCCCCACCCGCTTCCCATTCCATCCTCCTTACCCTGTTTCATTCTCTTTGCAGCGCCTATAACCACCCATTACATTCATGTCATTGTCTGTCTCTTCCCACTAAATTAGAAGCTCTGTGAAATCGAGGACTTTGTTCTGTACCTTGTTGTATTTCTGTTACTAGACAGTGCCTGGCCCACAATAGATGTGATCTATGAAAAGAACGGATACATTTGTTGAAGTCTTAAAATCTGACCTACAGGCCCAGAAGACAGGAGAGGCAGAGTGCCAAGCTCCTTGGTTCCTACCATTTGTGCTCAGACCATCAGCTCCTACTATATGTGTGCATGGACTGTACCCTCTCACCTCACTATTCTCTGCTATGCATTTTCCCATCTCCCTGCTTTCGCTCTGGGGTTTCCTAATCTTGGGCTCATTTCTCCCCCATCCATAGTCAAAGCTCAGCTTAAATGCCAGCTCTTCATGAATCCATCTCCATCCCTCTCCTCCGCCTTCAAAAGCACCTTCTTGCTCCTCTCTTAAGCATTGATTTCTCCTTGCCTTGTAGAAGTTTTATGTTGGTTCTCCCAACCATCTCCAGGTTAAGATCGCTTTGCCTCATTCAGCTTCTTATTCTCTTACAAAGAGCTCTGCGCTCTTTGCTTAATAAGAACTGACTAAATGTTTCTAGAATGAATAAGATATAGAGAGTACGTGGTACCAGCTTCCGCAGGGGGAGGGGGAGCCAGCCAAGCTTAGATAAACGAGCAGAACGTTCTCATTGAAGCACTCAAAGTCTGATGACACTTAACCAAATCACTTTTCAATCTTGTCTTTTTTCTAGAAACAGTCAAAATGATCAATCAATTTGGACTACAACTGAACAGTATTTTTATGGGGTTGGGGTCCATATTACAAATCAAACTCTGAACTGGCATTGTGAGGCTCCTGGCATTTATCTGAACCACACAGACCCTGCGGTACCAAGGATATGAGTACATTTGGGACTAAATATCAGGCACTCTCTGACTAAAACAGTATTCCCACGATCTCGGTACTCACTGCCTGACAGCAAGAATGGCTGCAAAGGACTGGGGGCTCCCTGCGTTCTGGGTCCTGGGCTACCTGCCTTGTAGACAGCGGACCATGTGTGCCTCACAAGTAGCTACGCAGAGGAGGTGTTACTTCTATTACCTGCCTCGGAGGATTGTTCAAGTGGCCAAGGAGACCATTGATGTGCGATGAATGCAGAGCGTAAATAGTGCCAGGCATTGGTGTCCAGGATGATGGCAAGGACGGTGACCAAAGTGCTAGGGCCGAGGACATATGCTCTTCCCTGAGGAAGTGTCCATGTCTGGGAATCGGGGACTGAATAAATGTCTAGGTCACACATTTCTCTGATCTGGAATCTCAGTTTGTGCGCTATTAGGAGTATGTCACTCGAGACAATAATGAAAAATGCTAGATTGTGCTTAAATATAAGAAAAAGCCAATGAGGCAAGAGATGCTTAGATTATTGTCAGAAGATTTAAGCATGCAAGAAGAAGAATAACGCTAACAATTCTTTGAGTCACCACCATGCTCGGTAGAGGCAGGTGGGTGGGATGCAGTGGGGACCAGCCGGCCGTGGCCTCTGACCACAGCCCTCACAGCCTGTCAGGCGCTGGAGAGAAACGCGAAAGGGCCAGTCCCACAGAGCCCCTGAAATTAAAGTCTGAGATGGGCTCTGCGGGAAAGTGACTCAGTGCTCTGAGATGATGTGACAGGAGGAGCTGACCTAGAAGGGGGGGTCAGGAAGCCTCCCAGGGGCAGTTACATCTGAGTGGAGACCTGAAGAATGAGTAAAAGTTGGCCAGACAAGGGCGCGGGGTGGGGGGAGGAGACATTAGAGAAAGCGTGAGACCTGAAAAAAATATGTTGTCTCCAAAATACGAAAGGAAAACTGCAAAGTTGAAATTACTGTTCGATAACATTCAAATAAAACAAAACACACCCATGTTATTGTTAGGAGTTAGCAGTCATAAAGATTGCACTGTGTTTAAAAAACGTGCAGGCGTAGATGCTCTCACTTCAGGAGACTTCTCAAGCACGTGGAAGATGACCAAGAAATCACATGTACTCTTAAATTAAAGGAGTCACTCATAGTCAATTAATTTCAAAAGCTGAAGTACAAAAAAAAGCCTTTAAAATCTTTTTTGCACCAAAATATTTGATGTAGTGTTGGTGAGGAAGGGGTGCATTTTAATATGTTTGATATGATATGAGCTGGGATCCTTCAAATAAACATATGGGCATCCAGTGCCTGCAAACAGCGTCCAGGCCACGAATTCTGAGAGCTGGGGCTTGTGGGGAGGGGAAGGAGGAGGGGCGGGTAGGGCCAGATCAGCGCAGGCCTGGCCAGGTCCCCAGGGCTCTGGGTTTTATTCTTAAGAGTGATGGGAACAGATGTGTGTGGGTGTCTCTGTGTGTGCACAAGCAGACTCCCATTTGAGAAGGATCGCTTTGTGGTGTGGAAAGGAAACCGAAGGAGGCAAGCATGGAAGCAGGAGGCCTGTTAGGAAGGTACTGGAATCATTCAAGTAAGAGATGATGGTTGTTTGGCTTAGGAAACACGGAAGTAAGGGGAAATACAGCTTTAAGGCACTTTGGTCTTTCATAAGTAAACTTCTTGGGCCTGAGCTTAGACCCTTACGTGGAATTCTGTTCCACAGCTAACAGTGACCTAGCACTGTTCAAGTGATATTCTGGAATATTACATATTCTACCTATGGCTCGCATGAAGGCATTGTCAGATCTTAAAGAAAATACAGAAAAATACATTCGGACGTAATTCAGGCTTGAGATGATGGCGTCTAGTGGCCCCCAAAAGATATGTCCACGTCCTAACCTCTGAGGCCTGTGAATGTGACCTCATTTGCAAAAAGGGTCTTTGTAAATGCACTTAAGGATTTCTAAATAGAATCATCCTGGATTATCTGGGTGGGGCCTAAATTCAATGACAAGCGTCCTTATAAGAGAGAAGGAGGAAGGACACAGAGGGAAGAGAGGCGGTGGCCGTGCGGAGACAGAGCAGCCCTGGGAACTAAAACACGGCGTACACAGCATGATATGGAGTGAGGTGCTCCAGGAGAGGCCCCAAACTCCATGCATTCCTCATCCCCACTTACCCCTCACACACCAGAGGCCCCGTAACCGGCTGGGCACCGGGGAACTGAGATTTGGTGTCCCCTGTGCCAGGCTCTAGATGAGCTTCCTCCAGTCCCACCCATGGAGAGGTCACTGTGTGGCCCTTTGAAGCCACGGTCACGCTACTAGGGGGCAGGTAGGGAGTGAGAGGACTGAGAGGGAGAGCAGAGCCCGTATGGGGGAAGAAATTGAGAGAGCACCCAATAGGGAGGGGAGACAGGGACTAGAGAGGTTGAGAACATCCAGAGAGCCCTAGAAAAGCTGGAAGGAGACATTCTCCAACTTTCGAAAAGGACTGTCCCTAACCTCTCCATCTCCCAAGGATTGTCCCCTCCACCTCACCATCCCTCCAAAACCTGGGCATAAGTGAGCAGGATCCTGGCCGCTCAGTATTATCCTTGTTCTTCCCGGCTGGGGTGGAATGTCTGAACTCTCGGGTCTGTCCTTGCACTGCTGAGCACAGTTGTGCAAGTTGCATACTGCACAAGAGCACCTGTGAGGGGTTGAGCAGGGGCTGGAACTCAGCTGTGCTCCTCTCACCATGCTGTGTACCCTTGGGGTAGAAGGGTCCCCTTCTGTCATTTGCACAAAGTTGCAGTGTTTAACTTCCCTACCCTCTCTGGAAGGGGTGGGTAGGGCGGAGAACCTTGGTCCTCAGCGACCGTATCACCAGATACTCTGCCTCCAAGCAGAACTGTCCCCCAGAGCAGTCTGCATCTCCCCTCTCCTTCCCTCCATGTCCCCACATGGGACATGGGCCTTCCTTTCCTGCCAAAGTCTGCCTCCTGTGCCCAACATTGCTAGAGCAGCTATGAAACTACGCGAGGGAGGAAACACTCCTGTCGAAATACTGTTTCCTTCGCTACAAAATTTTCAAACATCTGTCACAAGAAAACCATGGCACGAGGCTAAGTCAATAGGCCACGTGAAAAAATAAATACACATCAAATACACTTTCTAGGTTTTACCACATGCAGGGCTCGGCCAGAGCAGTTTACTTAGAAAGTTTATTAGCAACTGTTTCAGAAAAAATGTGAACCAGTCACCTTTTTTACGCTATAAATTTCTATGCCTGTTGGAATAATTTCTAACAAGGATATATTCTTTTCTACTTGGGTAATTAAAAAACAGAGAAAGAAAAGTCAGAGATCAGTCATATGACACCACAGCTGATATGGAAGGTAAACCAAAGGTGATCATTCAAGATTTTTTCTTTACATCACAGACTTTGACATTGAGCGCTCAGGCCCGATTCTTTCATAGTGCAGTTGATAGCATTAACTTTGCGTAATATAAAGTGACAACATGATTTCACAAAGCAGAAGAGCCAACACGATGAACGGGTGGGATCTGTGAGACAAAAAATTACAAGTCTTTTCTCATTTTGTCATCCTAGCCAAGTAGTCAGAGTTGTGCCCATTTTACAGATGGGACACTAAGGCTGAGAGGATGATAAAGTTAAACACTAGCATGTGATGGAGCTGAGTTTTTAAATCCAGGCAAAGTTGATTCCGCAGCTTGAACTGCTAACCACTAGGTAGTCCCCTCCCCTGGGCAGAGTGGGGGTCCTCCCAAAGCCTTTCCCATCGGTGCTCACAGTGAATCCCACAAACTCCTCCCACCTACAGATCAGACCACAACAAGCGAGCCCTGTGTGGTCATAGTTTTCCCTCTAATTGTCAAAGTGGTCCTGTTGGTGTCAGCAGTTTAAGAGAGTCCCACAGATAATTGTCCAATTCCTTCATCCTGCCAAACCTCTGCTTGGCCAATGAGCCCACGTGGAAACAAAATTACATAAAAGAGAGAAAAGAAAATGCTAACCATCCTTCCTCCTTTAGGCCTTTGTCTATTGCTATAGACCATGTTTGTATGCTCCCTGAAATTCTTCAGTTTAAAAACCTGATCCTCGATGTGATGGTATTTGGAGGCCTTTGGGGGGTGATTAGGTCATGAGGGCAGAGCCCTCGGGAATGTGATCAGTGCTCTTATAGAAAAGACCCCCGAGAGCTGCTCTCTGCGTTTCCCCGGGTGAGGACACTGTGAGAAGGTGGCCCTCACCAGACACCCAATCTGCCGGCGCCTTGATCCTGGCTTCCCAGCCGCCAGAACTGTGAGAAATAAATGTCCATTGTGTGTAAGCCACGCAGTCTGTGGTATTGTTATAGCCGCCCAAACAGGCGAAGACGCCTCCTTTTCACAATTGGTGGCCTGAGTTCCTTTAGGCCTGACTGCCCAGACTCCGGCTGGGACTCTGAGCCAGGCTGCTTCTTCATTGCAGGTTAAAATAGTGAGAATGTTCAACAGCTGTAACAGCCCTGCCTTCCTCCTAGTGCCTTAGGACACATAATGTCCTCAGTTAAAGAAAAATGGAAACCTCCTTCTGCATAGCATTGGCACTGTCTGACTTGGGCTGATCCAGGGGGATTCACTGAACCTGTGGCTTAAACAGCCCCTACCCACCATCGCTGCTTAAGGCTTGCTACAAAGTTGGGGAAGTGGAGGGTGGGGAAAAGTGTGGCCACCTGCGTCCTAGTCTCGTGCTCCTACTGCCTGACTTGGAAGGGTTTCCTTTGTTGCGGCTTCCTTACTAATCGCATTGGTCCTTAAGTGTTGGAGGGTTACCAAGCTCTTTGCAAATCTGATGAAAAGCCATGGCCCTCATCAAGGAAACATTTCAATATGCCTACGACGTTGCCTATAATTTCAGTGTGTTCACAGGGACGGACCCGCGGGGTTCAGCTGATTGTTCAGGTTCCTTTCAGCTCTGACACTCTATCCTTCTGTGAGTCTATCATGGGGGAAATCACCACTCACCTCCCTCCTTCACCTCTCCACAAAAGACCACCCCACCCTCCCCAGGGCTACACGGGGCAAAACAATACAGACACTCTGTCCTCCCCCAAGCCTGCCTGCAGGAATCACCTTCGTCCCAATAGGCACTGTGTTTGTGGTTCTTTCTTAATGAAGTTAATTTTTGTTTATGCGGGTGAATGCAAGACAACAGATACATTTTAAAAGATTGGAGGAGCAAAAGAGTGACTTATTAGATTAAAAATACAATCAGGTTTTAGAGTCTCAGGACGGAGGAACAGACAGGCGAGGTGTGGGGAGCCCATAACAGCCTCAGCCCTCTCCCCTTCACTTCTGTCTTTGGGGATGTTATGTGCCTGGGGCTGAGATGAGGTACCTTCAGCAGAGATGCCCACCAAACTTATGGAATCAAGCTGGCCTTTTCAAAAGCATCTACTTCCCAGTTTTTCTCGGATTGATTTGCCAAGCAGATCCTGTTCACAAAGCCCCAAGCCGACTCACCCATCCTGGGAACCTAACGACACAAAAGCCTTATCTCTGAGTATAAGGTTCCGTCATTCCTTCCAACAACCTAGCAATAGAGGGAAAATTCAATTGTCCGAGAAAAACCAGGAAAGCATCCCATGAGGCAGTGAGCCTGGCTGTCACCCGACTTGTTTTTCCTTTCATGATGCTGACGTCACTTAATCATCTGAGGTGCGTTTCCTTGTCTTTGGAATGGATGAAGCTTTATTTTAGCCTAGAGATAAGTAATGGCGGCCACCATCTCCTGTGCACACACGTTGCATGTGCTGTGGCTAAATCACGTAACGTAAACAGTATTTTCACCATACAGATGAGCACACGACTGGCACGATCATCTCCACTCTACAGACGAGGAAACCATGGCTCCGCGAGGCTGAACAACTTGCCCCAAGTTACACAACTAATAGGACTCAGAGCTAGGATTCAGGCCCCGGCTTAGCACACCTGTCCTTTCTCCCCTCTAGCTCAGCAGTTCCCAAACTTGTCTGCATGTTAGGATCCTTTAAAACCCCCAACACCCAGGGCATACCCTAGAAACCACAATCTCTGGGGGAGGGACATGCATGGGCATGTTTTTGAAGCTTCCCAGGTGATTTTCATGTGCAGACCAGTTTGGGAACCACCGTTTGCACCTGGCAGCATCTTCCGCTGCGAACATTTACCAAGTAACCCAAGTGCAACTCAAGAGCAGGGAACGAAAACTGGAGCAAACTGAAGACTGAGCTAAGAGGAGCTGAAGAGACACATCTGAATGAGTGTCATGCGGGAGACCCTGCTCGCTGTACCATTTGTCATGCGGGAGACCCTGCTCACTGCGCCATTTGTAATGCAGGGCGGCCTGCGGGGTCTCAGCTCCCGCTCCCCACACAAGAACGCAGGATACAGTGAGGCCAAAAAGGAACACCCACGGAGCCATAAGTAGGGGAGTCATACCACTATATTCTCTCTGGCGGCACTATACGCTCACTGGAGGCTGGATCCACACTGTCCGCAACCAGCCATCCATGCTTGCCAGCCCAGCCACCATCTTCTTGCTAGCCCCCGTTCTTCCTCTCTCTGCTAGCACAGCCACAGCAGTTATATTAGTGGCCAATGGTTCACTGGTTACAGCTGACGGCCAAGTAGCCACAGCTGATGGCCATGCAATCACAGTTGACGGCCATTTACTACCTGAGCCAACACCTGTCTATGTGAGGCCAAGAGCCTGGAAACTTCTTTCTGGGGCTCTGCCCCCACAACGAGGGAGCCTGTTTTCCCCTACGGGCAATGGAAGAAATGCGGGAAGGGAAAGAACTTGGTGGGTGCGAGCCTAGACAACTCAAACAGAGTGCTGGTTCTAGTGACGCCGTGTTTAAGGGATGAAATAAAATACACTCAGCACAGCTCTTCTCTGAAGTCAGGTCCTTTTTGCTCAGCTTTTGGGAGAGTGACTGTCTAGTTCGTGTCTGCGTATGTTAGAAGCTGGTTCTTCAAGCACAGAGCTGTGACTGGCCCTGCCCACTGCCCCCAGGCTGGCCTGGGGAGCCCTCCTTTGGCCTTTTCGTAGGGTTATATCAAGTAGGACACTTGTGTTGGTGCATTTAAGAAATCGATTCAAAGTCCTTAAAAACTGGAGGTTGGCTGGAAAAGCCTCAATTTCCTACTATGCTAAGAAATAAGTTTATTGTGATGTTATCTTGTGGAACCTCAGCTTGGAAAATTTGATGGTCCAGTTAAGCATGCTGAGGAATGACTTGGATGGTAAGTAGAATTTGAATTTCAGAGAACGTTACTGCTTATGTCTTGGCTGAAGTCCAAGACAGGATAATCAGCAAATGATTTGGTAGTGGTCATCCTTTTACTCGAGTCAATACTTTACTTTCTTGTAAGTAACAAGTATTACCAGGCATCTACAGCGGTCATCACTGAATGGAAATGCTTGAGTTTCCAAAGCAAACCTACATATTATAAGTGGTGTATACCAGTTAGGTAAACTCCTGTATTTAGATCTGACCCATCCTTCTACCTCAGAGGAAGGTAGGCGCTAATGGTGAATGAAATCCACATTTCACTGGTTTTCTATTGGTTTTGTTTTCCTCTGTTGTATTTAACAGTAATATCTTTCCAGGCACAATGTAACTGGACTAAACACATTGAGTCAGCGCTACTTTTATGCATCCGTTTCCTATGACGGAGATCTGGGAAAACCAACCCTGTCAATTGTATAGCATGAGAATGGCCCCAGGAAAATCAAACTTACTATGGACTAAGAATAACTTTCTATGCATTCTGCCCACTCACAAGTTATACTCCGTTCTTATTCCACTAAATTTTTTTTTTTTTTTTAATGGGAGAGATCTCTCAAGAAACTCTTGATTCTAGTGGTTTGATAGTAGAAATAGCTTCTTGTGCTCTGTTTATAATTTTCTAAAGGTTGTGAAGCCCAAGTCCTTGCATTGGAGAGCAGTGAGGTTTCCCTTCCTTCCACTTAAGAGTTGAAACTCGTCTCGTTTCGTGTTGAATTGAACAGCAGCCCTCATGGTGGTACTTGTTTCCTTGCTGAGATTTAGAGGTTTAGAAAGAGATGGGTCCTTTTTAGGGTCTGCTGCAGGGAATGTCCAACTGGAGAAGGTATTTGTGAAATCTCGCTCCAGGGAACTTTGCTGCTAGGCCACTGAAACCCCATCAAGTCTCTGGAAATATACTTTTGAATCGGAATGGTTCACTAGTGTATGTAAAAATAAGGCCAAGATGCTCAAAACCAAATAAATTAATAAATTTGTTACTGATTAGAAAAGACAAAAAAAAAAAAAAAAAAAAAAAAAACCCTGTAAGAATGTTTGTTTTTTTTCTATAGTGGAAAGTTAAAAAAAAACAAAAAACACAACTCGTCATTTTTAGGGAAACAGCTGGTTTATGTCTGCCTACGTGAGCCTCTTCTGTGTTGAGTTTGTTCAATATACAGTGCACACCCGAGTTCCTTTTCCATCTGCAGATCCTAATTGTGTGCACAGGCAGAATAGTCATTCACGGCTCCGCCTGATGTCAGCACAGTCCCAGGCATTTAGCAAGCCCTAAATACGCATGTGGTGGATGAAAGAGTGTTGGTATTTGGAGACAAACGTACAAGATTCTAATGAAAAGCCAGACTTGTGCGCTGGAGTTAGATCGTGTGAAGGAGATGGGCCCTCGGCTGTGGCCAGGCTTTTCATCGGATTGTAAGTAGAACTGTGGTTTAATGGAACACTGCACAGCAGTGGGGGCCTGGGTCCCTGGGGCTGGTGGTGACCTGCGGGGGGGAGGCTGCTCTCTGGCTCTAACTGCAGAACCCCAGGCCGGCCTCTCCTTCCCCGCAGTAGCCTGGCAGTTTTCAGCCAGGCCTCGTCTGTGGTAGTTTTGCTTCTCTGTGACTAAGTGGACTCTGGTCACTCTGCTACGGCCTCTGGTCCCATGAAGTGTGCCCAGGCATTACAGCTACACGGGCAAACGAAAGCTCTGCATAACACAGGCGTTTCTGGCAAAAATGACTTCCTTTTCCTCGTTAGCTTTTCTCCCGTACCCGCCAGTAATGAAAGGAGGGGCACCACGCAACGAGAAGGAGGGACGTGCCCCGTGGGTGTCTGTTTGCTGTGGTTCTTTCCTTAGCCTGCTGACATTGTGGGGGAAATGCTAAATGTAAGTCTTCATGAAAGGTCCTTTATGAAGACATAAAATGAGAATTTGGCTCCATTTTCATAACAATTTTTAAAAATCTTTTGAATAGCAATTGCTTCTACTCAATAATTGTCTTCTCCTCACCCATGACCACCCAGGCAAAATTGTAAAAGGTGTATTCAGATTAGTTCCCAATTGCATAAGCTGATGTTGTAGCCATTGGAAAGCCACATTTATTTCTAGGCCTATGGAGTCTTTGATGGATTTTAAAACTTGTATTAACAGTATGAATGGTATCGTTTTAGAAAATACTGGGAGTGCCAAAAAAATGTGTACACATGACTTGTATTCATCTTTTGTTATCAGTATATATTGAGTACCACAATTTTAATACAGTTTTTTCCTTTCTTAAACTGTGTATACATATTTTTGGCACCCTCTGTACAGTTGAGTATAGTACTTGAGCTTGTACATAAGAAAAGTTTAGTTAAAATGTACATATACATTTTTCTAGTTTATAATCGTCTTTCCTAAACTGGCTATAATAATCGCCATCTGATCTGTTTGTATATTTTTGGGTTAAAAAATTTGTTTTTGCAATAACACAAGAATGTGTGAAAATGCGCTTCTTTGTTTTTCCTTGTCGCCGACGGGTAGAGTCTTTTTCTATGATATGTTTAAAAATGTTTTGAAAGAGATGTGTGCCTCAGAAGAAATAAGAGCAGTAAACATAACATTTCTCACGGAGACTAAAAAGTGCGGTTAGTATTTATGAAACACTAAATAGAACCCAGTCTAAACACTGCGCCAGGCATCTCTCCCGGTAATTGTTCAGCAGTCCTGTGAGGGAAAGCCCAGCCATAAAAATGATCTGATTTGATGCCACCATAACAGTGTGGTATATGCCCCAATTTCACCAAACGGAGGCAGAAACAATGGACTTAGAGAAATTACTAATAACAAATGGAAAGAGGCTTTCTTCTAACGCATCGAACGTGACCACTTTCTTAACTGCTTATATTCATTCTTCTGTCATTTAAAGCACAAACTGTCTTGGATAAAAGTCATCATCTATGTACAATTCCTAGGCAGAGACCGTTCAGAAACAGATGTTCTTTTTCCCTCTCTGAAGAATTTATTAACCACAAAGAAATGGCTTAAGACCTCCTATCTCCTTTGAATGAGATTTGGGTACTAGAATTCAGGTGAGAGGCCAGTATTGATTTCTAAAACCCAACCACCCACATCAAGGATTCTAACAGTGCAAATACCAAATAGCTTCACTTTGTCAAAGTCACCAAATACTGTTTTTAAAGCCTGCTCAACCTGTCGTAAGTGCCTAAAGACGATGGCTTGCGAAAGCTCTCCTGTGCCGCAGAGGGAGGCTGCGACGGAATATGGGGCCTGTTACATATTTATGCTGCTTCACAGAGAGCTTGTCTAGATGCTCGGGCAGAGGGCAGTGGAGGCTTCGGAAATGGGAATTCATCCAGGGAACAAAAGCAGCAACCTCTGCCCTTACTACGGCGCCTTGGGGTTTTTATAAAGATTACTCTTCTAACAGATGGGGCCTGGCTGTCCACCCGATCATTAAAAATGCACCTCCAGCTAAGTGTCCACACTGCATACAAACTCAGCTCTGAAGGAACCATCCCATTTTTAAGTTTGTTCGCTGTTCTCCGCTTTCTCCCCCCACCCCACCCACGGAAAAGAAGCCCAGATCTTCCTATTGGTTTTCTTTTCTAATTTAAGATTCCAGAACTATTTGCTCACATACGCACTACAATGTCCATGTTACTCCCCAAATCCATGCTGTTGCTTTTATACGTGGTAGGGGCAGGCGGGAGCTAGATGAGTGATATATCTGCCAACTGCAGGCTTAGTTACAAAAGAATAGGAGGAAAGGGATCTTTTCTTATTTCTATATCAAATTCAGTGAAAGTGCCAAGCAAGGTCTAAGGTTTCGATACAGGCTCATGCATTTGGATTTCTCTGGAGTGTTTAAATTAATTTCTACAATACTGTGAAATACATAAAAATATACTACATCACACTGGGCAGAGTCAAAAAAAAAAAAAAGATGCCACTGAAAAGGCTATTACCCAGAGCCTTCTCCGATTTTCTACTTATTTAGTAGAAAATACATAATAATCAAAATGCATTATATAATAATCAATCTAACAGATAATATAGTATAATCAGAAGAAAGGGAAGGTACAGTCTTCTGGAATTTCTTTAATCCACGTCGTAGAATGCATAATCAAAAAGACATGGCATTCAAAACTATCTCAGCTTTTTCGCAAATAACAGAGTGGTTGTTCAAATACAGAAATTGACAGTGATTCAACACAAGAGACTGTGAAAGGCCTGAACTATGTATGCCTCTCTATGTCCAGATATATGGCGACACAAATTGCTTGGTTGCTAGACATACATGAACCACAAAAGATGCAATAAGCTACACAGCAAAGTAAACGACTGACAACCCAGAGTAGTTTCAGTTTTTATTGTGAATGTCCAAAGTGACAGCATACTGTGAAAATGTTAGGTTCTCATTGATTAAATTTCAAGACCACAGACTACAGCATTCCAAGCACTTTAATTTGTGACAGAGCCAAAACAAATAAAAGAATGATAAAAATATTCTTTTAGGTGTAAAGAGTGCTCGTATTTGAATTTCTGTATATATATTTTTTCCCTACAGGTATTGTGAACACTGATCATTTCCAAAACAAATCCTGGTCTGGACATGTAAACTTTTATAATTTCTGCCTGAATAAGAAGCTAATAAGAAATGTACTTATAAAGTATGTTTACAATACAACGTAATATGCCCGTTCATTGTCATCTCCTTCCACCCCCAGTAGGCTTCTCCTTTACCACCTAGGTGCCTGATGTTGGTGACAGAAGGACACGAAAGCTGGAATGAAACCCCCGGAAGACAATAGCGAACCCTGGATTTTCTCAAAGCTGCGGGTTTTTTCAGTGAAAGCTTAAACTGTCAATGTTTGCGTGTCCCAGGAGATGACTGATACTAATGGACTGAAGCCACCAGTCAAGAACTACAGTCTACATGTTGTGTTCAAGAAAAAAGCCTTGGTTTACTGGTTCTAGTAAATCTGTAGTTCCGACCCCGTGCGACTTTTCCCCCCAAGCGGTTTCCTTGCGATCTCTCCTTCCCATCACTGGTACCGGATGGTGCTACAGATGGAGTCTGCTGCCTTGTATATCCCAATCAGTTCTGGTCCAGTGGGAATGCGTATCTCTTACGGATGCACGACTGTTCGTCTGAGTGGATCCTCAAAAAGAACAATTATGAACTAGAAACTCATAGAGTTTGTGTTTAAAATTTATAAAATTAAACCTGTTCCAACAGGTAATACAGGGAGGCATGCTGGCAACCTCTGGAATCAATCAGAAACAATGCCTGAGAGCACAGAGCCTTCTCAATAGGGTAACGGCGGGTTCCTTTTAAGGCTTCCTTACACAAGATCCGATGCGGCGCACATTAGAGCTTTGGAGCACGTCTCACTTATTTCTACAAGGCCTGGGACACAGGGAGCTGCCAGAACTTCATTCATCATCTTGCCTGTTGACAAAAGGAACAATAACTGGTCATCACTGGTAAACGGAATAACTTCTCCTAGTTTTTTTTCCAAGATAATTCCTAAAGACGAGATGGTGTCAAAACAATAGCAAATGTTTCATATGTTTGATGAATTTCTGTGCTCTAAAATGTCATGTCTTCTTCCAGTAGGGCAGGAAGAAACCAGAGTATGCAGTGTTCATCTCTGTCCTCGTGCTGGAATGGTTCAGGAGAGACCCCCCCAGACTCCAGATGCGATTCCACCAGCACCTAATGACGTCCCCTCACCTCGTTGGGCCTTGGTTCCCGCACACAGAGCCTAAGAGGACTTCAGCGGATGAGATCTAACCAGGAGGCTGTCCCAACCACACGGATGGGCCCATGCAGCCCTGCCCCCTTAGCTCCTCACACAGCACCACCAGGGAGAACCACGTCAGTCAGCGGCCATGGTTTGGCTCACGAAACACCTACAAGTGGGCTGCCTGTGGTCCTCGTTCAGCTTGGAGCTGAGAACCAGCTGAACATCCAAGGACATCTCAAAATATCCTTCAGCATCTGAAGGCCATTAACGTTTTCTTAAAGTGATGATGTGATGAAGTTATATGGGCATAAAATTCTGAAAATACACATTTCCACATCTTTTACTGATCTAAGGATGTCATTTTTTTGGTATCTGCCTGTTTTCTTAAATTATGAATTCTATAAAAGCTGAAAAACACATTAATAACGACAATAGCCTGGAAGCAGTCTGTAAGAGCGTACTACATAGCCGTAAAATTCAACTAGTTGGACGAGTTTAAGTAATTATGTCAAATACCATTACCAGGACACACATCTGGTAAGCAGAGGTGGGATCCGGACACAGGAAGTCAGACCCTCAACCTGATGCTTTAAACCATTACGCTAAACCACCTCGCCAGATCCTGTTAAAAATGATAATAGACTGGGGCTAGAAAACGTAACGTGACCTTCACAGCTGCCATAGGTACAACCAGGAATTAGGTTAAATATTTGGAAATTTGGGGTAGTTCCCATTAGTAACATAATGATAAGCTTCAGTAATTGAAAAACTGTACTTAGCAATTTTGAGTTGCTCTTTATGCCTCTGTGGCTGGTAAAACTTAGATGATGCCAAAGCAGCCATTTATTATTTATGTTCTGTTACGTCATATCACACTTTGCTACAATATTAGTGTATTACATATTTTTGAAGGCCCGCTGGCTATCATGTGTGACAAGAAAAATGGCTGAATAATTTTTTCACCTTTCGTTCTGAGTTTTGGCAGAAGGGGAGATCCAACTTTGTGAAATGTGGCAAAACAAAGCAAAACTGGCACCAAGATACCATCTATCAGTTTGGATTATCCTGAGTGTTTCGCCAATGAGTTTATCCTTCAAACACTGACTTAAAAGTTACTCAGGAAAGAAAACGACAATAAAAATAAACTCAGTCTAACATTACAGAGCCATTTTCTGAAGTCTGGGTAAGATGTGCCAGGTTGTAACAGGATGGGGTTGTTGTCGAGAGCAAATCAGCATCTGTGTGGTAAAAGGCACAGAGACCAGCATCCAGCATAAAAGGAAAAAGACACACATTTGCTCACGTTGTGGGGTAAAGAACACGCAAGAACGATTTATCAACACACGCACACGTACCAACAGAGACCAAATTTCTGTGTTTCTTTTTTGCCCGCAGAAATAACTATTAATATTTCTGTCTTGACAAATGAACTTGAAATTGAAGCAAACACTAAGTAAAATTTATTATGGAATTCTGGCAAGTATTTTTATGACCGTGGTTTTCTGGGATGTGTTAGCTGGGATATATCCTACCTGCCTGATGGAACGGCTGTAACTGGATGTGAAATGATCCATCACTGACGATGGTGAATATTAAAAAGTAAACATCAAGTACGTGTGCAGATAACGATACAGAGATATGGAAATCACGGTCTCACAGCCTGCATTTGGCGAGTGCTTTAGTTTCCAAAGCCCGTTCACGTTTATGAACTCTCTGGTCCTCATCCCGGGGAACCAGCCTACACACGAGGCAGCTGAGGTGTGACCTGTCCCGTGTTAAACGGCATGTATGTGAGTCACCAAGTTGTTAAGAGGGAGTGAGAACCAGGTCTTCTGACTCCCGGCCAGGGCTCTTTCTTCTCTACATGCTTTCTCCAGCCGGTAACGCTGAACATCGATGGATTCATTACTTATTATTAGTATGACTCATCTCTTCTATGTATTTTTGTTACTACGATTACCCCTTACATATTAAGTGCCTTATGAAGAATACCCTGCAAAATACATAGAGCTGTTTCCATCAAGAAACGGGTAAAGAGCAGAGCTGGAACTCAGAGCCGTGTTGGCTTTAGTCCCACAGCTGCTCCCACTGTGGACACTCGGAGTCACCGAGCAGAGGGGTCATGCACACTAGGGAGGCCCATCTGTAAGGCTCACAAAGAAACCCCACTGCCCCGGAGACTTTCCACTCAGCAGACATTCCAGACAGGTGGCTTGTTCCAAACCCCTTAAATAGCGAGAGAGTTTTTGTGCAGAGATGCATTCTCGGCCATCTGGGGATCACTCTTTGTTACCGTCATCAGTGTGTCCCCAAATCCCCATAATACTGGGCATAATTTTATAATAAATGAAAAGTGGGAGGCCCTAAATGCCACTTTTCAATGAGAACATGGTGCAAAGAATAATTTTTCTTTCTTTTAATAAACGGAGACACAGCAGTGCCTCGAGGTGGAAGTCATACCTGGAAGTAACCAGTTTTCTGCAGCTCAAATTGCCGTAGTGATGTAGTTGCTGCAACTGTCCTTAATCTTGAAATGCAGCTAGGGTGATTCTGTTAGAAAGTGGGCACAACTAAGGGAAACCTGCACAGAGGTGCTCCGTGCATGGTGGTCACTCACTGGGGGTCTATTGGTTCCAGGGAACTGACACACATCTCACTTCCCGCAAAGTAGAGTCATTGACCCCACATTGCAAAAGAGAAAAATGAGGTTCAAAGAGGTTCAGTAGTCTCACCAAGATGACACAGCCAGGAAGTGGCCGAGGCTGCATTTCAAGCTACGTGTGCCTGACTCCCAAATTCTCCTTTCCTCTCACAGGCTGCTCCTGCCCCCATACCTGAGCTACTAGACATGTGAGTGGCCACCCCATACGTGTCCCAGCTGCTGAGGGGCGGAACTGCAGGGGAGGCCCAGCTGCTCCCCAAGCAGCCAATCCTTTCCTAGTCACAGAAACCTGGCCCTAGAAATAGTGGCCCGGCTTCAGCGTCAATTTCACAGGGCCGCAGAAGACGGGGTCGTAAGGACCAGGCAGAGAGTGCCGCCTCTAACAAATGACCAGTCAGGCTAAATCCATGGAGAAACAGAAGGTAATTTCAATCACAACGTAAAGTCTTCTGCGGTCTAGTTTGCATTTTTCCTCCTTAAGTAAATGTGTTCTGATTTCCACATGACCTCTGGTCAGGCTAGAAATTGCCTACAGCCTGAAGAATCACTTCTAAGTTACAGCCGAGAAGGAGAGGGCAGGGAGAACACCCGGGAAAGACAGAATTACAGAGAGGCTCGGACCCCTTTTTAATGAACCTTCACTTCTTCTCCCAGTAAAACGCTCATCAGAGCTGCCAGTGATCACAAAGCTGACAGATGTGCTGTCCTGCTCTCTTCTGATCGCTGCGAGGAGGGGGCCAGTGGAAAGGAAACCTACCCAGGGTGTGATGTGTCCCAGCACTAATGCCATTGGCTCAGTCACCAGTGGGCTGAAGGAGCAGGTGACGCAGCCATACCAAGACAACCAGGGCCTTCCAAACAGACTTTCAGATCTGAGCCACAGCCAGCTCGCCCTGGCGTGTCCAAGGAACGCGCCAGAGGTATTCACGCTGCCAGCACCCAATCTGCCTCATCCAGCTGATTAGTTTGGGCGCCCACATGGGAGCAGGACGGCTGGCAC